>NW_025947278.1:0-195262 GCF_000764305.2 Hyalella azteca | reverse complement strand
CATGTTGTTATGCATGTGCTCATGTTGTTATGCATGTGCTCATGTTGTTATGCATGTGCTCATGTTGTTATGCATGTGCTCATTTTGTTATGCATGTGCTCATGTTGTTATGCATGTGCTCATTTTGTTATGCATGTGTTCATGTTGTTATGCATGTGCTCATGTTTTTATGCATGCGCTCATGTTGTTATGCATGTGCATATCCTGGTGCTCTTGGATTTGCTGTTTTCGCGTGCTTGCTGCAGTTCGCTCCCTCGCAAACAACCTAAGTAGTCGTGGTCGAAATGATTGATAATATGTTGGTAACGAGGCTAACGAGCTAGACAATTTTGAGTTCGATCAAACTTATGAAATCGAATTTCGAATTATCTTAATTTTCATCTGAAAAAAGTTGAAGTATCAAAAATTTGTGAAAACCATGAAACATTTATTTGGAATGTAAATATAAAGTTAGAAAATTGAGTATCAAAAGATTCACTCTCTTACTGAATCTAATGTCAATTCCGACATTTTTTTAAAGCTATTTAAAAGTCATATTTGTAGCGCGAAACTGTATTGTATTTGTTTGTTAGTTGCAAAACTTGGCGCAGTACGTATACAAGTTCGTCTCGGTACAGAATCATCCCGCTAGAAAATGGTTTCGAATTTTATAAAATGTTTCCAATTATATCAATTTCCTTGTGATTGTTGTTAGTTGACCCGAGTCTTGGTTTGTCAGGATTGATGATTCAAGTCCCTGTGGAATCTTACCCATATCATTTAGAGATATCTGCTTCTGTAGGTGCTGACTAAAACCTAGCAAAAGCGTTTTTTTTATGTAATTAGATAATTATATGATTTTCAGCAATTGGTTTCTTGTCGGAAGTGTCGTGGAGTAGCCTGATTTTTGTTCTGTTCTCTTCATGAGTCAGTTGAAAATTGTGGGTACTGAACAGTGTGGGATAACCGTTATTTCTCGGATATCTTCCTAGAAAATAGGGGGTGGAAAGTGATTCTGACGCTCACTTCTCTTCCATCTCGAGGACTGCGCTTCTCAAAAATGCCAACTCATTCTTCTAAATGCAGCAAATCACAGCTTATGGACGCTCGGCAAGCTCGTTGGCAGTTGGATTCTTTTGCGTGCAGCATCAAGGATCGTAATGCGGTCACTGCGCAGAAAAACATCGAAGCAAACTGCGCTAAATTGTCCTTGTCGCGCATTCCGGCGAGATTTGTGAGTTCCCCCTGAGCTTAAATAACATTCTTTGGTTTGAGTATTTAAATTCCATCTAAAATAGGTTCAGTTGTCGCTTGTTGAGACTCTAACGTTTAGCACTTAATTAAGTAAATTGAATTTCCGCTACTCAAGAAAGTCAGTTTCATATCGTATGCTTCGAATTCATTCGAATGAAACTATTTGGAAATGTGTTCTATGTTCAGATATTTATAATAGTATTTTCAAGCTATGGGATTCTTGATACAAACGACAGGTACCATTACTGCAACTACCACTTCGCTTGCTGTTCCAACCCACCTGCCATGTTGCTAGCAGGTTGCTGTTACTTCGCTGCTCAAAATAGATTCTATGTGTGTCGCACTCACTTATGGCAATTATATGGTAGGGTGAGCATAGCAATGGTGCGGTAGAAAGTGTAAACCTGACTATTATGCTCTTACATAACCGATTACCGATAAAATTTGTGTGCTAAGTATGACTGAAATGGCGAACACCGCGATAAGTTTTAATTAATTGAACTAGTAAGCACGCGTCCGCTCGTGTCTTAATTCCCTCAAAACGAACTCGAAGGGACAAATTTACCAAAATTACTCAATAAATGGATAAATTTAATTATACACTATACACATCGTTGTACACTTGGTTTGGTTTCCCTTTCTGGGGTCCATGTTGCAAGTGCTCATTCAAAACCCTTGTTCTATTTTATGTTGCACACCATAGATATAAAATCTCCACCTTGCTTGTCCTGAAACGACAATTACCTTGAATTATTAAACGAATTTGGCGCTGAGCTTAATATCATTGTATTTGTTGCGAAATAATTATTCCTTTTCCTACTTATACTTCTAGGGGCAAGATGGCCGGCTGAGAACAGCATGTTAGCCGGGGCAGCGGTTAGCCCGGCGCAGTTCAAACATGTGGCCGTCACTCTACTCACCCGTGACTGCATCACTTTACCCGTCGAGGTCAGTTAAAAGATGTGGCAGTCACTCTACTCACCCGTGACTGCATCACTTTACCCGTCGAGGTCAGTTAAAAGATGTGGCAGTCACTCTACTCACCCGTGACTGCATCACTTAACTTGTCGAGGTCAGTTAAAAGATGTGGCAGTCACTCTACTCACCCGTGACTGCATCACTTTACCAGTCAAGGTCAGTTAACAGATGTGACAGTCACTCTACTCACCCGTGACTGCATCACTTTACCCGTCGAGGTCAGTTAAAGGATGTGACAGTCACTCTACTCACCCGTGACTGCATCAAAGGATGTGACAGTCACTCTACTCACCCGTGACTGCATCAAAGGATGTGACAGTCACTCTACTCACCCGTGACTGCATCAAAGGATGTGACAGTCACTCTACTCACCCGTGACTGCATCAAAGGATGTGACAGTCACTCTACTCACCCGTGACTGCATCAAAGGATGTGACAGTCAGTCTACTCACCCGTGACTGCATCAAAGGATGTGACAGTCAGTCTACTCACCCGTGACTGCATCAAAGGATGTGACAGTCAGTCTACTCACCTGTAACTGCATAACCTACCAGTTTGTATCAGTTCGTGCTCATTACCCATAGCTAATCGGCAACTGGTATTAATGTTGACTCAAATGAATGGATATCATAGAAAACTTTCAGAAAACTGAATTCAGAGCTCGGAAAGAAAAAAAATATACCAAACCTAACTCAAAAGGTGATATTAGCGAGGAAAACAAACTATAGAGCTACCTACGCCTTGGAGACAATCACGAGGAGAATATTGTTGTGCAATATGGATGCTGAATAATTTCTAATGTTTTTCAAACCATGTGTGTACTGAGTCTATTTGCCTCTCAGCGATAACTTTCGCTTATACCTAGCGTATTTTCTGCCGTCATTTCCACGCAAGTTAGCGACTTGATATTGCACTTTGCTTTATTCTAAATGTGTCTCTGTACCATGGGGTAACCACAAATACAATATTTACGTTTCTTAGTAACCTTGACCTGGAGTGACCCAGGCTCTTGAGCTCGTGGAGCTCAGCTCGGTGTTTGTCGATACGTTCATTCATTGGAACTTTTGTGCTCATCGCGCGTCATGCATAAATTATTTGACTCATAGCAATAAACAATTTGTAAAGTCCATTCATTTGCTCCAGATCTTGTCATGTTCATCTGCTGCTTGCTGGATAGCAGTTAATTCAGATAATTCAGACAAATTTATGCCTCTTAGTGTGGCAAATAAAGCAATAACATCAGGTTGGCAAATTGTCATGACCAGCATGTAACTGCCTCCTAAATAATGCCCATAAATTCCTGAGGAATTGATATATTTTGCTCAAAAGTTCGAGTTTTAAGTATTTTTTCAGGTCACTATTCTCTTGGTACTGTTGAAGGTGAAAGTTACGGAAATCATCGTTCTACAATAGCCATAAAATAAAAAAAAACTTACACAAAACCACATCCTCCAGTTTAAACATTTGGCTTTAAGTTCTTAGAGCTCAGTCCCACTGGAGCTCCTGAATGATTTTCTTGTGGTGCATGATCTGAGGTTGAAGCTGCTTGAATTCCTTTATCCAAGTGTGGGGCTGTGATTAAAATTCTGTTGTATTTGCTTGCAGACGAAGGCGAAGGTATCGGATGTGCTGGAGGCTGTGTGTAAAATTCTCTTGTATTTGCTTGCAGACGAAGGCGAAGGTATCGGATGTGCTGGAGGCTGTGTGCTGCAAGCTCGCTCACGACGGCATGCGCAGCACGCAGCTCTTCGGACTCGCGCTGCAGCTCGGTCAGTTAACTGAATTTATTTTAAAATCATTTATGTTCTGATGACACTCCCATAAGCAGAATATATTGAATGAAAAAGAAAAGATTGAATCTATATTTGGTATCATGCCTCTTATGCAATTATAGATGCTTAAATTGCTTTGTCGTAATATCAATAATATCACTAATAAAAATATCAGTTGAGGATTCTGTGAGCCTTCCAGTTTGAGCAACTATATAAATCGATAAATGCCTTTGTCTGCAAAGAAACGGTAACAACATTATATACAATATAATTATAATTTAGTATCAATTGTCTATGTTGTGAAACCTGGTTTAGATATCACTGATAATACATGAAACTTTAACTCAACACAATGGTGCATGCATGACAGTTCCATGTTTCAGAGTAGCCAGTAATATAGTAACGCTCTGCCTGGCGGTAGAGAGACCTCAATGCAGCTTGAGTACCGATCTCATAAGTGAAATTCTGCACGTCTTGAGTCGAAACTCTCTATTAATAACTTGGTTATTACAATTTATTTACAATTGAGTTGATTCCAATTCATAATAAGACACATCTTGTCATCTGAAACTTTTTTATCAATGGCAGAGTCCAAATGGTGGATACCCTTAAAGTGAATTTCAGCTAGACAATTTATTTTACAATTTAAGCACAATTTACGGAAATTTCTATTGGCAATTTGACAATTATTTACCGAGATTGCTTTTAAAAATTTCCTAGATTGTCATTTTAAAACATACCCAGGAAGCGTAAGGCGCTGCTCAAACATGACGAAAAAAAAGCCTAGCTCCTCGGTGACCCTGCGCGCTCGAGCGGGGCACTTATTACCCTCCTTACTTTCTAAGGCGGCCTGGTCAAGAATTTGGTCTCGTGCATGCCGCAAAAAATGGCCGCATCTCGGTGCGATATGAGCTCGAATATTTCCGATTTTTTAACAAGGGAAGAGCGAAGCTCGACTATAGTCGTTGAGCAGAGCGCCCAGCAGGGCATCTGTACTGGTTGAACCTGCTTTTGTTTTTTACGCATGCAATGTAATGCCGGCTGAGGCTCTTGAAAGAACGAACTGGCGTGTTACTCTTCAGGGGACGCGCAAATAGCATGCGGGTAGTGCAGTTGAATTTTAGTTTGGGTCACATCATCCATTGAAATCGATGTACGGGCTAAGGCTATCTTGTGTAGCCTTATTTTACTTCACTGACGTAACCTAATACTGTGCATGTTCATTGAACCGTATAAAAAACTTTGTATTTTTGCTGGGTACTCATAGCTGTTCTCATTTTCTTATATAGTCTTATTTTTTATGTTCATGACCACAATAAACAAAAAAATGTTGCTGTCACTCTACTTAGCTGTAACTACACAACAACAATAAAGTTGCGTTTATGATACAGTTTTCTCGCAAATGCTCTATTTTCCTCGGACATTCTTGACCGTATCCACAAAAAATAAGAGGTTGTAGAATACCCTAAGCAACAACCATCAATACAATATTTGTTTTGTTACGGCTCTTTCCACGCTCGATTAATAATTGTATTATTGGTTTCTCACATTTCAGATGGCGAGAGAGTTTTTGCCGATTCCGACAAGAAGCTGAGCAAGTATGCGTCCAGAGCTTGGAGAACCTCGCCTACGGTGAGAGAGAAAATTTCATGTTTTACTCCATAGTTTTTCTTTACGCTAAACTGGAATGTAAGGATCGAGCTAGAGACCACATTTTCATTGTGGAAAACGTTTCTCGGTGTATTGTTAAGAGTTAAGTTCTTATGCATCATAAATTTTACATGCTTTTACGTACGATCGTACGGAAAAAAGTACGATGAATTTGCACGATATGAACTGATGTATTTGAACTTTTCATCTTTGTGTCTGCATCTTTTTGCCTTTTGCCATAAGGCAATAAAAGTCTCACTGAAAAACAACAGTACTAGGTACTAGCTAACAACAATACCACCATGAAAATAAAGCCCCACTGGGCAACAAGAGTCTCACTGGACAACAAGAGTCTCACTGGACAACAATAGTAGCTCTGGGCAACAAGAGTCACTGGACAACAATAGAAGCCCTGGGCAACAAGAGTCTCACTGGACAACAATAGTAGCTCTGGGCAACAAGAGTCACTGGACAACAATAGTAGCCCTGGGCAACAAGAGTCACTGGACAACAATAGTAGCACTGGGCAACAAGAGTCACTGGACAACAATAGTAGCACTGGGCAACAAGAGTCGGTGAGCAGACAGAGCCACTCTGAACAACAAAAGTTCTGTTGAGCCACGAAATTATCATTAGTTAACGAAGAAGCCACTGGCAACCAGAGTTTCACTTGGTAACAAGAATCACAGAAACAAAAGCTCCACTGAACACCAAAAGTTGCCGAGAGCTAAAGCCTACCGGACGAAGTATGCTTCCTGAAATTCTGGCATTTCCTCGACTTCAGATGCCAGCAACTCAAACATGTTTCTTGTTAACTAATTGGCCTATAAACTGTCATGGTTCATTGAAAACCTGTCAACTGAACTGAGATGCCTGATGTTGCGACAGTCGAAGAATTTGTGACATCATAGGAACAACTTGAAATGTCGCTCGGAACAAGCGAGAAAGTTCCAGATTTGAGTAGATCATTCCAAACTAGCCTTTGCCACATGCAGAGACGCTTCTAAATTCGATTATTATTTATAAGGCTTCTATGAGATCTGTGTTTGCAGGAATGCTTACGTAGTTTTTATTCGAAACACTCGTACTTTCAACTGTAAAAACACTTAAAGCATTGACTGTAAGTTCTAATTGAAATTCTCCCATTCAAGTGCAAGTTTGTACATACAAAATTTACGTACATTTTGAATCTTAGAAATATTTATTTATAAATAGGGAACTTTATTTATAAGGCAGTCTAATTATGAATTATGCAAAACTTCAAATGTGAAAAGAATGAATTCAACTTAATGAATTCAATAAATCGTAACATTATATTTGAGCACGAATAAAATGGGTGCAATAAAAAATCAATTCAGCAGGATTCCTTCATGATTTTATGAAATCATAACAAACGCTATTAAAGTTGAACCCAAATTCTCACTTTTCTTTGCGATTACCTTTTACAACAAATTAATTTTATTCTGTTGAGTTCACTGAATTACATCCAGGGCATTCATCTGGAGATGACGAAGAGATTGGCATTGTGATTCATGCAGAGATTCTGGTTTGCCGTTGGCTTCCCACTCTACCTGGCTGATATCTAGATCCGTTTTGCCGAAGAATTTTGCCTAAATGTTATGATGAAAGAGCTCGTTCCTCAAGGTACTTCAGCATGGAGATTACACCGCCATACTCTTTTAAACGATGGTTTTATGTAAATTTGGTCCTCCAATTTGTTCGAGAATGTTGATAGTGCTTGTAAAACGGAGTCTTTCACCTTGACGACGAAGAATTAGAATTTATATGACCTGTTTGGAGAGTAATAAAACGTCCATATGTATTCTTTGCTACGGGTAAAGTTCTTTAACAGTGTGGGATGCTTGTGTTGGATGCTCTTAAGACCAAGCTCTTGATTCCAAATGTGTTGTTGCTCGCGTTCAGAATCAATTTAGTTCAGCCTTTTAACGAACGTTCCGGTATTCGCTAGAATGCGGATCTACCCCAAAAAGTATGCGGATTTTTGTCTTCGGGTGCTCCGCACAAGACTCTCAAGCACCATGACATCAGAACCACACATTGTGATAAATAACAAAGAAAATAAGTAATAGTTCTTATATTATCTTAGACTTCTCTTTTCAATTTTCAACTACCGTGAATGGAAGCAGTTCATCATATAGAGAACTGAATATTTACACACTGTATCTGTTATTCTCAACTGGGTTTGAAAGTTGGGTCGGAGATCATTTTTGTGCTCTTCCACAAGATGAAATAATTATTTATTTTAGTATTGCAAATGAGAGTCAACCTGAAATTTAACCTGAAATTCAATCCAATGGCTACCATTTAGCTCATTGTCAAACGATTTTGCTGTGCAATGATCTCAAAATTGTTATAATATTTCTACAGTGAGGGAAGTGACACTGATTTGGAACTTTACCTTACCATTAAATTCTATAATATAGATCACCAAAGGCAACAGAACTTTTCTACCGAGGTACAATTCATTTAAGGCTAACCCCAGCAAAAAGAAATAAACTACATTCACTGACATCCGTTTGTTAAATTGCTTGTCTATTCAAGCGTAAACAATGTAAATTCATGAAGAGACTGAGAAACACTACAGTAGTTTTACAATTGGGCTTCGAAGAAAAGACATCGAGGAAAGACGGTTGCGTCAGCCACAAAGCAGTTCAATGAATCATAGTGAGACGAGCTGAACACTGGTATCTTAGAAACTGATGCGCAAGTGATAGGTAGCGTCTACAGGAGATACTCTCGCATCTCTCATTACCAGAAGGAATGGGAAGCGGTACTAGCATTTCCACATTAGACGCGATTGAATTCCATGACTTCAATTAGGCCAAAGAACCTACCGAGCTGAATGCCTAGCAATTCAGTGCCACCGATCCAATACTTAGCGACCAATGTTTCTTGTACATTTTCTGCAGGACGATCTCTTGTGCGTTTTTACTCCATGTTCTGGAGAGGGCTTATGACCTATGATAGGATGCGACAGATTTTGATTTCAAAGATTTAAGAGCTGGGAAATTTTCACTTCCAAAGTGTGTCAGTTAGGGATTTTTTTTGACGACCTGAATTTCAGGTGCCGGAAATTTTACGACCATCATAGATCTCATTACTACGATAAAAATTTTATTGTAGCATGACTTGACGTAAATATCTCCTTCAATGTTCATGTTTGATCCACCCTGAATCTGGTATAAGTGGTTGTAAGATTCGCCAATAAACGCGCTTCTCTGCAAGGGTAATTATCGAGTACCGATTCAGGTTCCGAAATGAGTTCAGCGTTTGCGATTCTAGAACTATGCGCATTACATCTTAAGTGATTGGGTGATTGATTAACAAGTATTCAGTATTTGGATACTCTGTGAGCACTCGACGACGCATCGGAAAAATTTCTGTCTTGTCAAGGTAAATTTGTTGCTGCTCAAATCAGTGGGAAGCCTCAGCAAGGATTTGTTTTCCTTCACTTGAATGTGTGTGGAAGGCTTGGAATGCAGCGTGTGGTTCTTCCCTAAGCATATGCGGTGTGTAGGGCTCTGTTTTAGCTCTCAGGCCGTTTCTCTGCCTGAACTCACTTGCGATTTCTCAGCTGACCCTACAAACTATTTTTCTATAAACTGCCATTCCGAAAAGACTTCTGTTGCGACTTTTTCATTCCTGATCTCCCCGTTAACACTTCGACTGGAGCGATTTCCCGACAGAACTTCCGACTGACCGGCCACGGAACACTTCTGCCAATCCTCCGTCCCGACTTCCCTACCGACCTTCCGACCGATCTTCCAACCGGGCGGCCGACCAGCCCCACGGGCTGATGTGCCTCGTCTTACCCCCAAATTCCAAGCCTTGCTGCCCCCCTTAGCTCAGCCTGTTCCAGCCAGGCTGTGGTATTTCGCTCGTCGCTGCGACCACATGCTCATATATGGCACTCGTTTGGTTGCCATAGCGACTGCTCCTGCACGCGATGGCTGACCGCCCGCAGCAGCAGCGGCTCTGGGCTCAAGTCGACCTCTTTTGCGCATCTACACCGAGCTTGTAGCAGCTACATAGAACTTTCCGACAATCACTAGACTTTTCGAACACAAATTTCTTTACTACGCATGTTACTCGATTTTTAATCGCCTCTGACGATTTGTGCGCAAATGAGCGAGCTTGTGGTAGGTATTCAAAGAGCGTCCCGCCAGTTGGGTTTGGTTCTCGAATACACTTGGTAGTACGTACGTAGCTGTTAAATACCAGTAAATTTGATGTTCCTAAATCAATATTTAAGTAGAAATCAATCATACGATTTATTAGTATGAGTAATTTATATAATTACTTTTTTATGCTGAGGTTTGATAACGATATAATATATATTAAAAGATGATTACATTTGATAAATTTACGCATTAGAAGTAATTAATTTGTTATTCCACCCATAACGGCCCTGGTAAAAGCCCAGTCGCTACTTAATCAAACGTCGATTAAAAAAATTTTTTTAAAGCAAATTTAAGATCTCCTGTGAACAGACAAGTCATGACAATTACGAGAACAAGAAACCGGACAAACTAAGCCTATTATTCAGCGTCGACTAGACCAAACTATAATGCATTAGACGCAGCTAAAAATCGCCCGTGCAGTTGAATAATTTCGCTTTTCTTTCCCGTGCAGGGTTTGGACAGTTCTGGGCAACCACTCCTACAATTCCAATTTTGTGTTCGGTACTATGTACAAACTGCGCTCATACTGCAGTGAGTATCAGTATAATTGTGCGCGTTTAACAGTGAGTAAGAGTTTATCTGTGCACGTAATGCAGTAAGTCCGAATATGATCCTACTGCTCTGAGCAAAACTTGAACTATGCACTTACCGCAGTGCGCTAGGGATAATTTTGCGTGTAGTGCAGCGAATAAAAGTCTAACTGTTTAGTTACTACAGTGAGTAAGGTATTAATTGTGCACGTGCACGCAGCAAGTAAGAATCTAATTGTGTTCATCCGGCAGTGAGTGCGAGTATAACTATGTAGTGTGTACGTACCGGAGTGAGTAGGAGTTTAAGTGCGTGACTGGTTTGATGTTTTATTTTTATACTATACTCTTCATCACATTGTTGTTTTCATGATTTGGGCATGGACTTCGCCATACTTATTGCCAACGGTTTATCCTCACTAGATTCATAGTAATCTATAATAATAATAATAATAATAATAATGGAAAGTAATAATAATTTCTATAACGTCGACACGAAGACGGTGTCTCGTTTCTCCCAAGTCGTAATTTATTTTGCTAGTTTTAATCTCATCAATATTTCCCCGATATCAGCACAGAGACGCTGTCTCGCTCATTGCCCACATTTTTTCTTCTGAATCAAAATCTCATCAATATTTCACCGATTTCACTAATAATATATCATTGCCCACATTTTTCCTCTAAAATCATAATCTCATCAACATTTCCCCGATATCGGCACGAGATGCTGTTTCGCTCATTGCCTACATTTTTTTCTTTTGAATCAAAATCTCATCAACATTTCCCCGATTTCGGCACAGAGACGCTGTCTCTCTCATTGCCCACATTTTTCCCCCTAAATCATAATCTCATAAATATTTTCCCCGATTTCGGCACAGAGACGCTGTCTCTCTCATTGCCCACATTTCTTCCCCTAAATCATAATCTCATCATTATTTTTTCCGATTTCGGCACAGAGACGCTGTCTCGCTCATTGCCCTCTTTTTTTTCTCCTAAACCAAAATCTCATAAATATTTTCCCCGATTTCGGCACAGAGACGCTGTCTCGCTCATTGCCCACATTTCTTCCCCTAAACCAAAATCTCATAAACATTTCCCCGACATCAGCACGAGACGCTGTTTCGCTTATTGCCCACATTTCTTCTCCTAAATCAAAATCTCATAAATACTTTCCCGATATCGGCACAGAGACGCTGTCTCGCTCATTGCCCATATTTCTTCTCCTAAATCAAAATCTCATAAATATTTTCCCCGGTATCGGCACAGAGACGCTGTCTCGCGCACGCACTACTACCTTCAGCTGCGCGACAACGTGCTGCGCTACGGGCAAGTGTGGCGGGAGGATCAGGCGCATCACTTGGCTGCCCTGGCACTGCAGGCTGACTATGCCGACTCCGGCGACTCGGGCAGAGCACATCGTCCACCTCCTTACTTCGACCCACTACTCTACTACCCACAATGGGTACGATTAATACTTGAGGCATAGATACAAATTATAAGACGATGGGTGTGATGTCTATATGGGATATTTATACGATTTGTAATACAATAGCGCGATGAATACTCGAGGCATAGATATAATTTATAACAAAATATGTTCAATTATTACTTAAGGTTTAATTTTTTTGGACATAAATTGGTTTATTTGAGCAAGTCACAGCCAATTTAGCTTTTTTTTGTAGTGGTAAATTTAAGCACCATTTGAAAAAGATTTCGCCATGACATTAATATGAGGACTAGATCACTGAGGAATCGGGTGCCACAAACCTTAAGACTAACTCATTTAGTCAAGGTGAAGATTTCGGAAGCAATTGTAAATTGAAGCTTACACAGTCGTTTTTTTAGTTTTTTCACAATATTTGGAATGTTCAGAAGGAATTATGTTCTGACCATAGCTGAGAACCGAGCTCTGCGCCAATGTTGTGTGATGTCAGTCAGTCAAATGATTATATTTAATCAATTTAAGTAGGGAAGGATTTCAACGCAAATATCGAATGATAGTCAACTATGACAACTATGACGTTTGTTGATTTCATGATATTCGTGATAAGTTTTTAACTAAATAGTAAACCCGAATAATTATAATCAAAGTCAATTTAAATTATGGCGATACCCGTGTGGTACAATGATGTTAATATAATGCTATCAGTTATTATATTGTCACTATATCCCCGAAATTTTCCGCATCCCTTGAAGGTGGTGGAGCGTGAAGGGTCATCACAGGTGATCGCTAAGGTAACCGCCCTTCAACAGCAGCACCAGCGGATGACAAAGGAGGAGGCGCAGGAGGCGTTCATTGAGGCGGCCTCCTTCGACGAGGCGCCTCACAACGTCCACCTCTACCACCTCAGGAGGAAGAAGAGCGAACCCTCCTCACAAGTCACGCTCGCTGTGGGCGATAAGGGCATCAGTATTTATGAGGTAAATACAATGTGGTAATACTTGAGTGTGTCATTCCAGAAGGTTTAAGTGAAGAGATAATCGATTTCGGTTTTTTAATTGATTTCAGAAGGCTATGTCGATTTCGATTTTTTAATTGTTCTGTAGTGCTTGTCATTCCTAGAATTTTGAGGTTGCCTGTGAAGTCAGCAAAGAAGACGCATTCGCACTCATGGGTTATCTGAATCTTCAGTATGCATTCTATGTGCTTTTTATCTAATTACTGCATCATCTCTTCATGAAACTCTGTATCTTTTTATTAAGATTTAATTTTTGACCTTGGCTTGTATGATAAATACTTGTTTGAAAAATTATTGTATAAATAAATTTATTTCCATAGGAGGAGCCTGGCCCGAATGTTCCTATTCGGAAGCTCTCCTGCACCTACCCTTGGCTCACCATCGACCTCGTGACTTTTGACGTGAGTAAATATCTGTTGCCAAACTTATTCTACTCCGAATGTGATTTTCACCAATCGCTTAAGGTGCAGTGACTTGCGCTAATATATGTGAAGGTTTATGTGCTGATCAAGTTCATTAAATAGAATCTTTTGAAATAGTCTTGTCCTTGACAGCGCACCGGAGTAGCAGTCTAATAAATTATGCTGCCAAATTTTCATTTACAGTATCAACTTATGTGATGACGTGCAACAAATCAAAGAAATATTTTCAGAGCGGTTCTCTTTAAAAAAATTTTTATTCAATAGATTGATCTTAGATGGAAACCGTCCCCACATATGAAGAAAGAAAGTCACGGGGATCTGAATTGAAGCTATTGTGCCGGCCACTTGCATTGGAATAAGTAATGGAGTTTAGCGGAATGTATAGGATACGGTGCAACTCTATAATGTGAGCCCTGTACTGTATTCCTGAGGCTGGAGAAGTCGCGGGACTGTAGCGGAATGTATGCGATCAGTACAGCGTTATATATAGAGCCCAGCACTGTATTCCTGAGGCTGGAGAAGTCGCGGGACTGTAGCGGAATGTATGCGATCAGTACAGCGTTATATATAGAGCTCAACACTGTATTCCTGAGGCTGGAGAAGTCGCGGGACTGTAGCGGAATGTATGCGGCCGGTACAGTCGTGAGGCTGCCCTGCATGCCAAGGTGCTGATGTAACTCCGCGCCAAACGCTGACCGGCGGCGGGTGCCTGCAACTTCATTCCTATATAAGGAATTCAGGCGAAGCAGCTGCGTCTGCCGTATTACTTCAAACGCTCCCGTGGCCGTGGCTGCTCTAGTGGCTTCTTGAAGCAGACATGTTGCCACGCACGTATCGTATTGCGCAAACTCATGAATATTATAGCCTCTTTTATTTACGAGGTGTAACTACTTGTAATGCTTCAACATTATCACTGCGGATATTGTTAGAATGAGTGTACATTGAACTTTTAGAAGGTTGAATAAGCTATTGTATTACAGTTTACTGGTAGCAATTTGAATCAGATTTGTTAGTTAGTCGGATAGTTAAAAAGAGCATGTCTGGCTGCTGTTGTCTGTGGCCTTCATGAGTCAATGATTCCTTTGACGTTCCTGTATCTGTGACTGGTTGTGGCCTTTGTTTTTAAGGCATTTCTGTGACTGTGGCTTGCTGTGACATTCTTATGACAGTAGCATCCTGTGACATTCTTATGACAGTAGCATCCTGTGACATTCTTATGACAGTATAATCCTGTGACATTATTATGACAGTGGCATCCTGTGACATTCTTATGACATGCAGTAGCATCCTGTGACATTCTTATGAGTGACATCCTGTGACATTCTTATGAGTGACATCCTGTGACATTCTTCTGACTGCGGCTTTTTGGTTCCTTTTTTGAGAGTGATTTACTTGTTACTTGATTTATCTGCTGATTTATTTCGCTGGCTAATAATATCAAACTAACGATTCAAGATAAGCTCACAAAAGATGAGCCGTAGCTTACAGCGGTCTCTGATACGCAGTGGCAGCCAGAGGTTTCGGTGGTACGGCATAGCGTGTAAGAGTTGTAGTGGTTATACTCATAAGTGTGCTCGAGTCTCAGTGGTACACCGAAGCAGGCAAGAGTCTCAGTGGTATTGCTTTAGCCCCTTTAGTGTGCACGACTCTTGCACGGTGTGCCGTTGTCTGCACGTTTCTTAAAGTAAGGCTATAGCGTGCATGAGTTCTACTGCTACACCGCAGACTAAGGGTCTCAGTAGTGCGCCGCAGTGTGCTAGAGTCTCAGTGGTACACTGCGGTGTGCATGAGATTCAATTGTACGCTGTTGTGTGCTAGAATTTCAGTGGTTCGTTGTTGCGTGCAAGACTTTATGTGCTACGCTTCAACGTGCTAGAGTTTCAATGCTAGGCGGCTGCGTGCAAGAGCTTCCTTCACTGGGACACTGCTGCGTGCAAGAGTATCTGTGAGCGCTGAGGTGAGCTCGAGTCCCGGTGTTGTGACGGAGAACCGCCAGCTGTACCGATTCCTTCAGCCCAATGGTTGGCAAGCCTAATCCTCGCTGATTTCCCAACTTAAAGTTCACAAATCTTGCGCAATAAATGATTGGCTATCGTTTAGCCGACTGCTAGCCACCCTAACTTCTAATTAACGTCCGTTATCATTTTGCTTATTTAAATCGTTTCACTTACTCATGTCAGTACAATAAATACGACACTCGCAACAACATCAAGAGCCAATTTGCTGAACCGACGAAGTCATACTACTCGTCTCGTCAGTTAATTCAGTTATTTAATTACGGGCCAATGCTTCCACGTAAATGCTAAATGGGCGACAACCGATTAGACTCTTTTTCATCTGCGCACACTTCCTGTATATTCAACTGCTATGGAAAATTAAATCGATCTGAAATAGGGTAATGAAGGGCGGTAGAGTAGGGATGTCTCAGGCTAGGTAGGGGCAGGGAGGACATGAAAGGTAGTAAGAGGCAAGGAAGGTAGGAAGTTCAGGAGGGGGGGCATGGGGAGCAGCATGCAAATGCCGCGCTCGCCCGAGGCACGGTGCGGCAATCTGTCGCTGCGGCCGCTGCGTACTGGGCTCTTCTACTGGCAGCAACACTTCACTCTTTTGTACTGACGCTTCAGTGGTTCTATTCAGGTCCCATTTGACTTCTTGTATTGTTCGTAGTGGTATTCTTGTCACGGAATGCGTAAACACTACATTAAATCTACTTGTGTTTCAGTAGACAATCATTTCAATCCTATTTTGTTCCAGTAGTCAATCCACTCAATCATATTGTGTTCCAATAGATAATCTACTAAATCCTATCGTCTTCCAGTAGAAATTTTACTCACTTTTCACGTTTTGCAGTTAACTATTGAATTAACCTTCATGTATTCCAGTACACTCTTTACTCGACCTTTATGTGTTCCAATAAACTTCACTGAACCTCTATGTATTCCAATAGACTTCACTGAACCTCTATGTGTTCCAATAGACTTCACTGAACCTCTATGTGTTCCAATAGAATACCCTGAACCTCTGTGTTCCAATATACTTCACTGAACCTCTATGTGTTCCAGTAAACTTTACTGAACCTCTATGTGTTCCAATAGATGTCACTAAACTTTTATGTGCTCTAATAGACTTCCCTGAACCTCTATAAGTTCCAATAGACTATAATGAACCTCTATGTGTTCCAGTAGACTCCTCACTAATATACTGCAAGTGTGTTAGTGGTATGTATATAGCCTCATCTTCTGTGTAGGTAAATTTCACATCAATGGATACTCTGCGCTGGTAATACAGTGTACACTCGCAATGAATAATTTAGCCGCGTTGTTCACAGTTGTAGCAAAATTTAATGTCGATCAACTGAGATCAATTCAGCACCAGAAATGAGCTTGGCAATATTCGTTAGAGGGCATGATAGGAGCTTTGTCTGCAGAGGCAGTGAGATATCTTGCTGTAGCCCGGGCGTCTGTGCTTAGTGAAGTAGAACGCTTCTTTTTTCTTGCACCGAAAATGCAGAGCAGCAAACCAAATGATGGGTGACGAACGCAGGCCCAGAAAAAATGTGACCTCGCAACGAGCTCAGGCCAGCTCGTTCCTAAGTTCCAGCCTGGCTTCCCGAGATCGCCGGGATATCCCAGTCAAAATTCAAAGCAGGTGTCAGCGCAGGTTGGAGCTGCAGAGCACGTTTGTAGTAGAATTGAAACCGTAAATAGTAACCGCAATACTGTCGCGGAGGTGGCGTAGTTCTGTGGTGATTTGGAGCATTTTGTGTGGAGCCATCGTAGGGTAAGGGGAAAAGCATGGCGCTTACCATGCTGGAGAGTAGGGTGAAGGCCTAGAGTGACGGTAGGAGTGGGGTGGTTGTGGCTGTAGAATATGTGGACGGAGAGAGTGGGAGAGGGTCGAAGAGAACATCAGCAGCAAGATGCCAATCGCGCTTGAAGTTGTTTCATGCAGCAGTAATTACCAGTTATAGGAAGTTTTGTTTATGAGTGCGGTTTGTTTCATTTTCGAATTTGTATAAACGTGTATAATTTATGTCTATCATAGAATCGCCCTTCACGCCCTGAATCTTGCATATATTACGTTTCCTGAGATTATTCGAAAAAAACGGGACATTAATATACCATGCGACTCTCATTGGACGAACCACTGTGAAGTGATTGTTAGTTCATTACTCGGTCACTTATCATACATTTTATATTGAGAATATCAAATAGTGAATGAAAATGAAATGAAATCTTTATCAAACCACATAACCGCTTTTTCACTGCTTGCCAATTATTTACAAGACAAAGTCAAGTTCGGCCAAGTTCCTTTAGATTTAAATATTAAAAAAAGAACTTGACCGACTGACCTAACCCCAGATTCAAATAGTATAGAAATGCTGATTGTACAGATTCGGCAAACTGGCTGTTGATTCCATAGAATTGGCAATTCCGCGATTTCAGCACGACGTATGCAACAAGTGTGTTTGGCTGACCATACCAATAATTTGCATTCTATCGACACGAGGAATTATAAGGATGCCTTGATACAACTAATGCATTTCAATTGGGTCACAAATATGCGTATGCATAAATATATGCGTATGCAGGGTCACAAATACGCAAACTTCAAGTGTGTGCATCTGACATTGGAAGGAATTTTACATCATCGTCAAAACTCACGACTGTCCAACATTATACGTGCGGGTTTAATGGTCATGACAAAAATCGTTGCAGCTTCTGCGGGTAGTTGTCATGGTTTTAGTGGAGTGCGCATTTTGTTTATTCAGTGCATCGCCCTGCACACTTGTTTCAGAGTCACCTTTTATGCCATACTGAAATATATTATCGGCAATAATGTTGATATTGAAAAAAATGCTCTTTATCGTCAGTCGCATCTCCGTTTTATCTCAAATATTTTTTTCTGTAACTGCCTCGAGCCGCATCGCAAGTGCTGTAGGTATATCCTATACGAAAATTAATAATAGTTATAATTACGAATTGAATACTTTTTATCAAATAAATGTCCTTATAAATATGAATGAGACATCCCAACGTGGTAATATTTCAACCTTTTAATGAATTCGTTAATTATTTATCGATCACTATATCTGTTTTTATTTTAAGGATAATATGGAAATTGATACGTTCACACTTTGATATACACTCCAAACCACTGAAACATAAAAGTGGCTTCTCCTTATATTATTGAATGAATGTGATGAATGTGTGATAGTGTTAGTCTTAATGAAGGCACGTTGTTGCCGAATGATCCTTGTGTGCATCGCTGCGTACTATGTCAGGCCTGTAGCAACTTATACTTTAGAATTGGCACGTCTGATTCAAGACCTGCATTTTTGGTTCGAGATATGCATTGAGTTTCTTATGCTGAAGTGCGACTGACCGTAATATGGCACCGAAAACTTCTTCAGTTTTATACTCCCGTTGTCGTCGCACATAGTCAGGTTGAAAATGAGTGGAAAGCTTTGGGATATAGGTAGGTTATTAATGAATTTCTAAGACGATATGCGATATGCGTCAGTGTTTTTAAGCTGCTACAAGAATCGATGACTCATGCAGGGTAGTGGTTCAGCAAGATTATAACCGGATCAAAATTATCTAAGTCGGAGTGCACAGCCTAACAATGATACCGTTAGGAATAGAATACCAATATCACTGAATAAATATATAATTGTTGTTAATTTATATGAGCAGTACTCTATTAGAGTACAATAATAATTTTACTTGCAATTTGTCAGTGTTAGCGTCTTCCATCATCTCGGTGGCTTTCCTAAACATGGGCTGAAACTACTCCCTCTATCGCTTGCTTAATTTCAACCTTGCCGTAGACCATCTTCATGCGAGTATACATGGTATCTATTGTGTATTAGACTATGCAGGTATCAGAAGAGTGATTGAAATTAATTTTACAGATCGTGATATTGTTAATTATCTTGTCTTACCTACTGCTTCTTTATGCAGCAGGTAAGACATATAAACATCAATTCTCTTTGATGATTGTATCGAGGCATTTTTTCTGGCAAGGAAAAATAAAGCTCTTGTTCATTGCATGAAATCTATGAACATATGACAAATGAAAGGTAGTGACAATTTCTTGCGAGCTTGCTTAAAAAATTATTTTCCTTTAGGCAATGATACAAATCGTCTCTTAGCACATTCGGATCGCTGGAAATTATCTTGCTACCTCAATTTTTATGATAAGTAATTTTTGAGGGTTGAACATTTATCTGTAAAAAAGTTGATTGACTAACAAAAATGATGAAATATTTTGAAGCGAGTGTTCTAAAGGTCCCTTAATATTCTAACTCAGTAGAACCTCGAGAAAAAATTGTGAATAAGAGAATTATTGATCAGGAATCGAAGATCGAAGTAAATCTAAGCGATTTCGCATGATCCTAACTCAGTTTCATCTCCGGAATGGATAACGCAGTAAACATCAATAACTTAATAAAAAAAGTAGCACTGTAGGGTAACATGGGGCAGCGAGCCCACTGCGGGTCATGGGCCCATAGCGGGTTTCTCGCTATGTATGGCAGATATTGGTCCGTGTTCTCTACCGCCGGTCGACAGTTTCACTGGGATGAAGTGTACGGATTTTCATTTTGCTAACTGTTTGCGTTATTAAGTTATTTGTGGATAACTGTTTCAGCCCAGAAAAAGGTTTTTTTTGCTGCCAAATAAAACTTATCGATTACTGTAGATGAAGCTTTTGAAATTACTGTGAATTATATTTTGAAAGTAATATCTATAGGGCTAATTTTGAGATCAAGTTTAGACTATTAGCTTTTAAAATAAAATGTTGACACGATATAAATTGAAATGATACCTAGTGGGGGCAACGGGCCCACGCGTGTCACGGGGCAAAGCGCCCATGGAGAAGTCTTGTGTTATTCATCATTAGATTTGTCTCAATGACCTTTTCAAAACTATGACTAGCTTTTGAATTACCAATCACACTTCATATTGCATGATTTTTCGATTTGCCGCCTCAAGGCAGCAGGTTTAGTTCCTAGTTATGCGTATTTATGACCCCTTATCTAGTTATTGACTCTTGCCTTGCCAAAAGTTGATTTCAGTCAACACCAATGAGCCAAAAGTTTATGAGTTTTTATGGTGTTAACTGAAATCACGATTAGGTACGAATTCTCTGCACATAATATCTGGATTATGGGCAAAACTGGAACGAAGTTTTTTTCTGATCAACTAAATATATTTTTTCTAGTCAAGAATACATTGTTTTCATGTCAAGGACGAATTTTTTATCGCAAGGATATATTATTCAAGTCAAGGATATATATTTTTATGTCAATGAAATATTTTTCTTCGTGTCAGTGATAGATTTTTCAAGCCAAGAGTATATTTTTTTCAAGTTAAGGATATGATTTTTTGAGTTGTTAATAAATGAATGAATGTCATATTTTTTATTGTATTTTTCTTATTTTTAACTGTAAAGTGTTGTTTTATCATTTTTAAATGAAAAATATGCAATTGTGGTGAAGGGACCAAGGGTGGGCGCCTTGCCCCAAACCCATGGGCCCATTGCCCCAGGGGTGGGGCAATGGGCCCATTTTGACACTTTTTACAAAATAGTGTTTCATTAAAAATTGAATAAATCTATAGGCGTCTAATTCACATCATACATTCCTCATTAGTTGTACCTTTAAATAAAACAAAGAACCACCTCGTATCAATTAAAACTTCATCAAAAATTTAGTTTAAAAAAAGTGGGGGGCGCGCTGCCCCACGTTGCCCTTTATGTTCAAGCTATGTCACTCATTATCTGTAGTAAGTTAAATATTCAACTGCAGTATTGAGTAACAAATGATTGAGCAAAATTGATAATGAGTACAATTGAAGTTTGATCACAGGATTATAGTTGAATGGACCTCTGTCCCAATAAATTTCATCATTCGTTCCAGATCTGCTACGCACGCACATGTTTTGCCTTCGTCGTTTTCATGTAAATGGATCTCAGCAAATTATATCCAAAATTCGTAAAGAAGAGCAATGGTAGCTAAATGGCGAGATAGAGAATTCAAAATGTTCTCTTTTAAAAATAAAACCAACAATTTAACTGAGTTTAATCTCCTTGAACGATCTCTTCACAACCTTATACGTACCTTTAAAAAAATATTTTAGCTGCCGTCTGAGTTGCCTGCACCCAAAAACGAAGTGAGGCGTTAATCGATCCTCGGAGAAATGTTAACAGTCGCATCACATGGACATAACCGAGACATCTCTGCGGCTTTTAGCTCCTCACGACCGGAAGCTTGAACGTTCTCTTTGTGGAGGACTTAGTGCACGACTTAACAAATTATCGCCCACATTCTAGTGCGAGCCATTAAAATGGTTTTGGGTCCGACATACATCGGCGATAAAGCGTCGTTGAGAAGCCGATGCCCATCTTAAACAATCTGTGCACCTTTGAGAAAGTCATAAGGCGTGATCATTTGCAGACCAAATTATGGACGTCCTGCCAGCTTATGAAAAGTAAACAATCCAGATAACTTCTTGGCGTTCGTAAAATTCTCTCGTGGATGCCTTAGCAGCAACTCCATGAATGAGCTCTTATGTGACAATGAACAGAATTTCAGGGACTCGCTTGAGTGCAACGCTCGGCCAATCCACTCAATGGGATCGGTCTAACCACAGAATTTTTGCCAGTGTAAAACCTTCAGAGGATTTTGCAGATGATCCTCGGCAGAATCCATTTAATAAAAGTTGATAAAATGTATCTATAGAGATTAATTCTAAACAAAATATTCGGTTTCGAAAGATCTTCCATTGTACCTACACCAAGATTAAAATCCACAGATAAATATATTTTTTGCATTGATACATAGAAAAATTCAAATCATTTTAAGCTAAACAAGTATGATGTATAAGGCGCATAGCCCGTGGAACCATTATATTATTGAGTAAATAGAATTACATAGCAACTTTACATCTGTCTCCCGCAATCTGTATTAGAAGTTAGACCAATAGACCAATCGACAGAATAATTCTGGATAATTTTCTTGTTTCTTATCTCTTAATATATTTAAAACGAAAATCGTACTAAAAGACTCTAGAACGAACTCAAAGCTCGGAGTTTTCAGCAACGAGCTTGTCACTATTCTAGTACGCCTAGAGCGCTTTATACTAGAACTAGATGGACACACACTACTTCTGATGAGATTAGTCTTTCTACTTGGATGATGATAGTCTTCCTACTTGGATGATGATAGTCTTCCTACATGGATGATGATAGCCTTCCTACTTGGATGATGATAGTCTTCCTACATGGATGATGATAGTCTTCCTACATGGAGGATGATAGTCTTCCTACATGGAGGATGATAGTCTTCCTACATGGAAGATGATGGTCTTCCTACAGGGATGATGATAGTCTTCCTACATGTATGATGATAGTCTTCCTACATGGAGGATGATAGTCTTCCTACATGGAGGATGATAGTCTTCCTATATGGAGGATGATAGTCTTCCTACATGGAAGATGATAGTCTTCCTACAGGGATGATGATAGTCTTCCTACATGGATGATATTCTAGTTCAGATAAAAGTCCTTGGCTGATCATTTTTATGTTCAGAAAATAATATTCCATCTTGTATAATATTTCGGTTCAAATGATATTGTGCATAGCTGGTATTTGTTATGGCACAATATTTCAGCTCCGTAGATATTGACATTTTGATATTAGCAAATTTAATGTTACTGCTCGGGTAATGTCTATACATGGATAGTTATCTTCTTAAATATACTTTAATGAAATTGTTTGCTTGATATTACTTCTCGCATCATATTAAAGCTGACGCAATATTATGCTCGTATAATATTACTATTTGCATAACTTTTTTGCTCAATCAATATTACTATTAGCTAATATCGCTATGGGATTATATTAGGCTTACGATTATGGGATGATATTAATCTTACGTGATTAATCTTATGCACGATTAATATTACGGCTCGGTTAATACTACTCGTCGGTTAACATTAGTGGTGGGATCAAATCATTGCTCGGTTAATATTGCTGGTTGTATGATGTCACTGCTCGATTAATATTATTGGCCGGAAAATATTACTGGTCGGATGACGTCACTGCTCGGTTAATATTATTGGTCGGAAAATATTACTGGTCGGATAATACCGCTGCTCAGGAAGACTGCGATGGACTGGGTATCTGAGGAAAAAATTAAAGGTGCAGCTCCGCGTGTTAGGCTCCTAAAGCACCAAGGCTCGAATACCATGCGGGATGCCTACGTAGGTAAAATAACGAGTCGCTCTTCCCGTGAAGCCCCTGATGCTCTAGGCTGCTATGCCGAATATTCGCCGGACGCTAATTTATTAACGAATGAAATTGTCTCTGCAGGAATCGCTGGCGTAACTCGACTGTCATAGATGACCGGAGAAAGAAGACATATGAATCGGAGGCGGCACTCGCGCTCTTTCTCAATGCTTTGATTTGAATAGTTTGAGTGAGACGCGTCTGTTGCATCAGCTGTACGATGTTAACTGCATGCCGGGGCATGTGACGATGAAGCCGCCGATTCGGCTTGCTCTTCTTTTATGTCAAATCCTGCTTCACTGTGCTTCTGGCCAATGCTTATTATTTGATTATTGTGAATGATTGCATACGCGTACTTAAGTTTTCTCAATCAGCTCCTCGAAGAACCTGCATCTCTTATCTATTTTGGATCATGCTAGTCTTCTGTGACTAATCCGTGGCAAAAGGTGTACTGGAAGAACCTTATTTAAAAATCAATTCTGATTTAGAAGAACAGTAATATAAATTTTCAGAAGTTTCGTGAAGATTTTTTTTACAAAACACAATATTTTACGTTTAATTTTAAATATTTGAAAAAATGTGTATTATTTTCCGTTTGCTACGAAGTTATTGTTCGGAATGGAACGAGTTTAGCGGAATACTGAAAATTACTTGTTTCATACAATAGAATTTGGAAGCTAAATGCAGTCGTTTGAGCATCGTATAAATGGATTGATTCTAAGCCGTTTAAGTTGTTGAATTCACCAGAAATCTGGACGTTTTACTCGTTAATATGTATAACAACTGTCAAAACTCCTAAATAATTAATTGCCCATCGATTTGAAATTATGGTATTGATAATGCTTTATTAGTTGTTGTTATTCGCCCATCAGAACAATTAGTTTATTATCTCATAATATAATTGGGTACACAATCGTGCTCGTTGTCGTCCATCATGCAGCTCAATTAGTTGATTATCGCATCATATAATCAAGTATACAATCATGCTCGTGTTTGCTTATATGTTTTATTAGTATCGTATAAATCGATATCGTAAATATCGATAGCATTATCGTATCACAAATTTAAATACAAAATCGTCATTATGTTCGCCGATTCTTATGATGCCAAAGTACATTAGTCATTTTTGTTATCGTATCAAAAATAAGAGTGAATTTTATGTTCGTTTAGAACATGAGTTTGCTGAATTTCATATCAGGAACAGTGAAGGCGGATTTAGTTTGCCTTACAACTTTTATGCTTAAAATGTAACCATCTTCATGCATTTTCAAAAAGACCTAACCTCTATGAAAAAATTTGAATTTGTTGACTATGATTAAGTTCGTTTCCTTTTACCTTGCTTATCCTAGTCGCACCTAAGTGGAGAAAAAAATATATTCAGACCCTCTTGAAAGCTCCGGCGCTACTTCTATGTCAACCCTCAATGCATAACCCATATATCAAGTTAGATTTAATTGAACCACTGAGTTAATTACGTGAGCAAGTGCTTGACTCGTGGTACGTTAATTAATTAGTTTACAGTCAGTGCCGGATTCCTGAAAAAACTGAATTGTGAACTCGCTCAAGAACTTGATCAAGTTATGTCTCCGCTGCGAGACAAATTCGCGCAAAAATGTTTGATCGGTTCTACTGTATAAGTTTGATTTAGTATTCGAAGGTGGCCTGAGCGAAGCAAGGTTTGCAAGCATAAGTTCGCTTTGATTTAAAAGCTACACGATGGACCTTGAAGGATGTGCGTATCTCATACCTATGTCAGGTACGAATATCATCTAATAGAATATTCATCACTATATACATAACAGCGCTATGAACACGCTCGCAACACCACCGGGACTTCGTCGTTTATGCAGGCATGGCATGTGTGAATCTCATGCCTCATTCGAGTATGCTTAGTATCACTGATATATAATGCATTGCCTCCGCATAACTTAGCATCTAGTGGCGCCCAATAAAATATGTGTGGCTAGCGTGTCTGAAGTATTAATTGAAATAACTGTGAACATTCAATGTTGTCTTGCATTTTCTATATGAGAGGACGTTTCAATGAAGCATTTGGCACCCAACGACGAGCTCCTAAGTTGTAAATGCATTGCGAATTTGTCTCTTGACTCCTCGCTGGCAAATGTATATATACAATTGTACATCTCACTGCCAGCAAGACCTGATGTGTTTGCTGCCTTGATTTGTTGGTAAGCCAGCTATCCATTTTCATCATTAAACCAACCCGAGTGTTAACTAATGAGTTCTCAATGGCCTTATCGACAGTTTAAGAGCTGTTATTATCGCAGGTTTTTGTGGCATACTAGCAGAGACCGAAGTGAATCTACTCTCTTGAAGTTGCTAAAAATAAGCCCATGTAAAAAGTCCGTGCAAGAATTCCATTCTATTGCGACTTCTAGGGACATTCGGCATCTTGTGCGTAACGCAGTGGCAATATCTCGAGTGTTCGCCCCCCCCCATTCCCCCTACACAGCTCCCTTCCTAATCCCCCTGATACATTCTTCAGTTTATATGACAGCCTCGCCAACAAACGCTTCACTTCTACTCGCATCGCTAGGCGCCGAATCGCTCAGGAAAACGTTTCTATCTTCCTCACACAACATTCCTGTGACACCAACATTGCGCTTCCTTGAAGAAATGAATAATTAATTTCTGGTCGATTGCATTTTTCTTCGCTCATGGCAGCACCAAAATAATAAATTTTCTGTATACTGGATGTGCCAGGCTGAAGTTGAATTTTTCGCGGCTGAATTTCTGATTAAAACCGGGATGCAGTGTTAATATTGTGTTATTAATCAAGAAATATGATTTTTTTCTGTTCGAGCATGTGTATTTTATGCAGGAAAGTAACATTTACTAGCTCTCGGAAAATTTGAACAAGTGACTAGTGACAGAGGTGCCTATACCGAGCTCTCCTTAGAACGCCCACGGCAAACCTCAGATGCTTCTGCGGGCCTTTTTTTCATGTGGCGCTGCTGCTGTGGTTCATCCACTTGGCGCCTCGGCCCAGACCGCGAACTGGATTTCTTTACAGTCCCCATACAAAAAAATCTAGAAACCATTCGCAACGAAAGAGCGTACGCGGTTTTGCTGTCAAAGTAAAAAAAAACTGCGTTTAGTTTGAATTTGTTGTATGTTCTGGAAAGTGAGGTATTTTATTCCGCCACTGATGATCTTGAGATGCTTGCATGGATGACTGGTCATTTAGAGACATCGATAATACTCGGAGAGCCTCTCGAAGCTAAAACTCGGAGCTCTGTTCATGGCCTAATGCCTTACGCGAGTCATAAATCGCGTTTACGACAAGATCCATGATGATGTATTCAATTCTGTTGGTCATGCGAACCTCATTTCGAAACGAAATTTCATGCAAACCTAATTTCGAAAATTTCTACGATTTCTCCATCGTCGCTGAACCCCGAAGTTAGAAATGTACACGTTCAATGAGTCACTATTATAATTCAGATGTTAATTTTTACTCTTTGCTGTTAATTTGTACAGCTAATGAAAGAAACAGTTACAAATTTACTGAAATGCCGGAGCGTTCATATCATGGTTTCAATTGAAAACATATGGCCATCACTCAGGTTGCGTCAACTAATGATTTTAAAACAGTGATTTTCTCTATAAATATATTTATTTGTTGAGATTAATTTCATTCTAATGCCTTACCATTGAAACAACATGATGAGCAACACGAGGTCTCCTCTTTCGTGTCTACTGATATCTCTGCTCTAAAGCTTGATCAAACGAATTCCTTATGAATAAAAAAAATATTACGCTCATTCTAGCGATTAAACAAGAACCTCGGTTATGGTCATAGAAGAAATTCCAATTTGGTAAAATCGCCGCATGACATGGAGGCCTGACGATAATTTGGACGTCGATTATGAAGAATTGTGCGAGTTACGGAGGCTCATACGGCGGCCACTTTCATTTTTGGAGGCTTTGGTGATAGCTGTAGGGCGATCGCCGGTAATCTGGGCCTCCCGACTGCTACTGTCAGGCTGTTCTGGGACGGAGGCTTCCAAGCCAACCTGATGATACATTGCACCGGTGCTGCAAAAAAAAAGCGCCACTGGAGCAACTCTTGAATGGAGAATTTAAATATGACCTGAAACATTGCAACTATTCTGAAACAGCGGATATTGAGCAGTTTAGGATGACGTCTGTATCAGGACGATGGGCATCAGGAATTAAGGACGGCAGCTGTTTTGGTGCAGTCCCTTCAGTGTCCATTCATTGATACCATTTGGAGCTGCATTTCAGATCAGCGCATTGAAGTATCGCGGAGCAAATTTATATTGCACGTTATCTCTATTCTGTTGAAGAGATGATGTTAAGAGATGTACTGCAAAAAAATCCACTTCCATTGAAACGTACCCACACGAGGATACGCAGGTATTGCCGCACTCGCCAGAAGAAATTTTGCCGTCACGTCAAGCATATAAACAATAAATCAGGCTAATTTATCCTTGAATATTTGCGATTCAGTGTGCAACTCAAACAGTATACTTTCATATGACCCTGTTCTGACCTGGGTCTGCTCACTGACCCTGCGAACTCTACCTACTACGAGTAAGATAAGTGGAGCTCAAAGAACTCAGGCTATGTTCCAGGGCCTACACTTTCAAAAAAGTTAAGAGATCGTAAGTTCATCAGCCAATCATTGACGGCCTTTCAAGCAAAATCCACCAATCATAGACAAGAAAATAGAGCGTAAGTACTTACGTTCACTTAACAAATTTTGAAAGTATGGCCCCAGGTTATTTGACGATGGACTAATCATCAAAATAATCAAAGTGTGTTTATTACTGACGCTCATTATACACATCCATTGAAAGCCATTAATACCAGCATTACTATGAGTGTTTTGTGTCATCATTGTGAACGTTATTACGAGCATTACGTGTTTTCTGTGTTAGCATCACTGCGATCATTTCGTGCCTTCGCTTGGTCGTTAGTACGATCATTGCGTGCCGTCCATACGGGCGTCAGCACGACCATTGCGCGCATTTATTACGTTCTTTATCAAATGAAAGTCTTGCACACGTTATTGCGACATTTATATATAAATGCTAGAAAAACAGATAATGAGTTTCTAATTAACGGCTGCAACGTAATTCTACTAATTCGACCCCATCACGTTAATACGAATCTTGTTACGAGCATTAAAGTCCGTCCTCACTGTCATCAAGGCATGAAAGACGTCGTTACCGCCCCCAGAGCCCGTTATTTTGTACGTCTTGACTGTCCTGTATAATAACGTGCTGACGGTCATCTCGGTTTGTGTTTATTTACCGGATGTCGTTACGCAAGAACTGCTGCGTTTCGTTGAGGCTCCACGTGGAAACAGCTGCTGCGTTTCGTTCGAGAAGAAGCAGCTGTCCACTGCTCCCGATGGTCTGTTTAGGAATGCGGACGTGGGTCTGGCGATACATCGATTAAATCTCCTCTAAAATCTGAAATCTTGGCCGGAGTTGATTGCTAGCAAATGGCCTGGAATCTTGTGCCTACAATCCTTATGTAATGTCGGGCATCGGGCTACCAGCTGCTTTCATGGCATCAGTTTGTAGCGAAACTGTGATTTTTTATTGACATTCCCATTTAATTCAGATAAAAGCGTTATATCCTCTATCTGTAGGAATCCGCTATTTAATCAGAACGCTCGGCTGATAAAGAATAATATATATTTTAATATAATAAATAAATAAATTCGAATAAATATATATTTTAATTTGTCGATTTACTCAATTAATTTTTATTCGTCAATTCGTTTAATTGCTGACGAATAAGTAAAAGAATTTTCGTAAATTTTGGCAAATATATATTTTTATTCGTCAATTTTTTTTAAATTAGGGAAATTATTCTCTTTTTCAATTGAATTAAATAGGAATTAACGCAAAGTATCCAGACGTTTAAACCAGAAGTGATTTGTGCAGTCAACTGTAGGGCAGCTACGGGAAACAACTATTCTCACAACGGCTCTACCAGTCCTTGAATTTTACCGATGTTCGGCAAATGTAACTTTATTCTTTCAGGCACAGTAGCATAAAATAATTGGCCGTCTAATTTTACATGTTAAATCAAGTTCAAGTGTAGGTTCTTCAAACTTCGCTACATGTTCGTCATTTTAAAACATTGAGAAACAACAAGATTGATAAAATTTGTTAAACAAATGTATTTTTTATAGAAATATTTGTGTTTTTTTTTTTTGTCGCTAAATAGATGATAATCATTAGGTGATAAATGTTGATTAAGATTTTGGTTCATTGAAAAATTCAAATTATTGTACTTTTTGATTAAGCTTTAGTTTGAATATTAAAACTTACTGCCGATACAAAATTTTTACTGTTTTCTTTATTTGAACGCGATCACATAAGCCCGAAAGTTAATTTTGAACTTTGATTCATAGATTCTCCAGACGGAAACGACTTTTTTTTTGGTTGTTGGCGGGCTAGTTTTCATTACTTTTTTTGTCATCGATATTTTTTGTTTCCCCCTATCATTAATAATTATATACATTAACTTCTATTGTTTTTCCGATACAGAAAAAGAAGTTTTCGATCAGTTCTAATGATCTAGCGGGGAAACAAACATTTTATTCGAGTTCTGACGAGAAGAACCGTCATATGTGGCTGCTCTGCAGGCTTCACCACCAGCACTCCAAGTCTGTGAGACCTCGAGTACAACGACTGCTCAGACATGGACCTCGATTAGGTGAGACTCTTCTTATACCTTTTAGCGCAAATGACTGATGAACTTTTTCATAAATTTCAAAATATTACACGGAACTTTAGAATCTTGTGCACCTTTCGCAAATCTTGTCCATTTGTACTTGAAGCTTCCCTTTTGGCTGCCAACTTATAGCTATTTGAGCCAGCGTAGTGTATATAGATTTATGTACAAGGTTCGTGACATATATTGTGCGTGCCTTGCCCGTGCGCATGCGATGAAGAAATAAAATGTGGGTAGTGTTTCCCGTGGACTTCTGATGTACCATCTGTCGCGCGAGCCTGGCTCAGGGCGACGCATTCCTGACATTTCTTATGAGTTAATCCCTCAGGCTCGACATGACCTGCCATTAACTGCCTCCCCTTAGGCCGCCTCAATTCCCCTTCTCACTCATTGACCAATATTTAGAAATGTTTGGGGAAGCTATTCTTCGCGTAAATTCGTGCCAAGTATTCAGCCAAGTACGACATAATTTCTCCTTACAATTACTGACTTATACTAGGGAACATTTGTGGGTACTATTCAACTATAAGTAATTGATCAATACTTTTCACGTTTGGACACCTCGATCCTTCTTTAACCATTTAAGGAATTAGTCAATATATAGCGATGTTTGGTAAGTGTCGACTCAATGCATTTCATGGTCTCTTTTCCCTTATTCTCTGAACATATATTTGAACTTATCAAATACTTCGTTACGGTTGTCAAGGTGCTTTATTTCGATGTTATTACGATCATCGCTATTACGATTTTTATTTATTATTCAAACGATTTAAGACTCCCTCATTGTACAGAACGTCGAGTGACTCGTAACAGCAGCCACTACAGCCGGAGTTCAGGCATGGAGTTTTCTTCAGTGGAAACATCAGCATCACTTGACTCGATCAACCTACTAATGGATGACAGACTGACTCTTCCCCACGCCGTACGTCTGGCAGGGCACCGCGCCTCAGGCAGCCTTGACAGCCTCCGCAACTATCTTAGCAGCTCGCCCTCCTCAGCGTCCTCGGAGCCCTCGCAGCCTCCGTCAGCTGACCTGCCCTCGGCACTGAGTTGTGGTGAGACTTCTTCCTGAGGGAAGGCTGGCCTACCTGAAGCAGGCTAGTTTAATTTATGAGTGCAACAATTAATTTATCGCCACATTAAACAAGTACTGGGGAGTTTATTTATCACAGGAACAAGTGGAAATATAACTACATTAGTTTATCTGCTAACTAAATAAAAAAGTATGTACAGTTGCCAGAAAATAAATAGGGTGTGTGATAACGTCAGTGGCTATGGATAGCAAAGTGTAGTAACGTAATTTTGCTACTGATGATAAGTCTAATGACGCATTTACGTGTAGATTGTTGCAAGCAAATGTTAGGCCATAAGTCAGTCAGTCAGGAAGCAGTTTATTCCATGCATTCTATCCAACTCAGTTTATCCTTGGTGAAAAAGTCACAAGTAAAAACAGCTTATCCGATCATTTAGTATTAGTTTAGCGAGAATTGCTAAGTTTGTACTAGGTTTGCTTCTAAGGAGACTTAGTCTTACGCCTTTATTTTTTCATTCAAAATACATTTTATTTGCCTACTAGTTTGCACTATTTAATAATGTACATTTCTCTAATCCGGCCAACTAAAAATTTCGGAACTAATTCCATTTACTTCACAGACTTGCAAGAAGAGTTGCCTCTCTCGTTGAGCACTCCTGGGTCTCCCGAATGCTCCAGAGCTGCGACCGTGGGCAGAGTGAGCAGCATCCATTCTTCGTCATCTCAACAGTCAGCTTCAACAGTGCGCTCAAAGTACTCAATGATGAGACTACAGCCTGAGCTGACGCTGGGAGCTCAACTAGCTGACCTGTCCCTGTCTCCTGACTTGCCTGATTTGGCTGACCTGCCATCCATGGCCTCGAGACCCATCAACGAATGTGATGCAGTTGATGGCGCTGACAACGCCACGCAGCTTCACACTGCACACAATTGCTGCTCAACGTGCTGTGACGATCACGACAATGATTCTGACGAAGATAGTGACAACGAGCAGACGATTGCATCGTGTCACTGTGGCTCGTGCTCAGTGTGTGGCATGCGACAGGCCGCTGATGAAGGCCTCGACAGCTTTCCAGATTCTGCTTTCCTGCCACACGGAGCTCTCCTACCCTCCCATCTTGAACATTCTAATCAAGCTTACAGATATACTGATAACTTCATGGCATTAGAAAACACCGATGATTATGTCGAATTTTACAAGAGCTTGTCGCACGGCGACACAAGCCTACTCGACGTTAATAGTGAGGATCCCGGCAATTCTTTGCAGGATTATCCGCCACATTCCTCTGCCTCCGACGTGGAAGAGCAACATCTTGATTACTCCGTGGAGAGCGCACACGAGGCTTTCAGTGGAATATATGCTAATCGAAACTATCTCAATTATGATGGCTGTATTTCTCCATCACTCGGATCAGAGAGTGACAGCGGCAGATACTCCATGCTACACCCTGCAGCCGTCACAATGGCTACCATCACAACCTCCACTCCGGTGTCCATAGCTTCTTCAAGAATGGGTGTTCCTACTTCCAGGTCAGACTCTATGAGATCTGATGTGTCGAATGCAGACACCGGGGCTCCTATGGTTGCTATAAAAGAAGTTCAGGTTGCAAATTCTTCAGAGGCACCTGCTAAACTTATAACTTCCCGACACAGGATTACTGTGCTCAAAGCTCACACGCAAGAAACCTTTTCACCGGCAGCCTCCCACCAGGCGGTGCCCCTAACCCGAGGCAGAGGCCACACGTTGCCGCAAGTGCCGCCCAAACAGAAGCCAGGAAGCATTCAGTCCCTACAGCGATCTGCTTATCCATTCTCTGTTACGAGACAGTACGCATTATGTCCACCCTGCATCCCGGAGATAAACAGTCATTTAGAGCACAAGCTTGAGCCGGCTTTGCCAGTAATTCGTAAAAATAATTATTTAGATGTCCGTGCTTCTTCTTCTATCAGCAAAAATCGAACTAGAATGCACCCCCGCCAGCCTAGCACTGTAGCCCAGAGAAGTCTTTATTTGAGGCACCAAAAGAAAGAATTACTTCAACAGCAACTGAGAGAAAAACAAGAGAGACAATTGTTGGAGCAGCAAATGAGCAGCGAAACCGTGTATCAACCTGATGCCTACGCACAAGGGGTCGGTGTACCATTACAACCTGCACCCACCATTGCTGGTTACTCTCAGTGCTCGCATCACCAACTCCTGGGCCAGAGTCCAATATCAAATCGCCCGTCGCTGCCTTCTGCGTCACACCACATTTGTCAGTCTTATCCTAGTGGTTTATTTCACAACCAACCTCTGCCTCCGAGCAACATGGTTTGTGATGGAAGTTCCTGTCACTTTGGGACGAGTTGTGGGTATCCTTCAGACCCCATGGTTCCACATTCAGGGGCTTATCATTACAATGCTGAATCGCCAAGTTATGCGTCATCTCGCCTTCAACCTCAACATTTTGCTTCGGTTTACACAAATCAAGTTAGTCTGAGCCAGATCGAACAGTATAAAGCGCAGCTGAACTCGGACGTTGATTACGTTATTTACCCTCTCAAAGACCCAGCTATCAGTAGACAAGAGTACATGGATGCTAAACAAAGTCAGGTGATAGCAAATCAAACTCAACAGCAACAGCAGCAACAACTGCAATTTCAACTGCAACGTCAATTAGGCGTCGCTAAATCGACTAACCAAATCTGCCGGCCTTCGGTGCCACCCTACAGAAGCCCGAAGCTGAACCCGCTCTATCGCTCGACGCCCAACGTCACGGGACAAATGACCTCTAGTGTTATATCTTCCTACCCGTCTTACCTGAGTCTCGCGTCACACAACTCCATGCACCAGCCTGGGTCCTCTTCAGGCTATTCGTCCATGGCTCGAGGACGCTTTTTCTCTCAGCAGTCGTTGAGTTCCTCGATGTCATCCACACAGTCTGGCTACTCCGCTTCTACTCAGAGCTTGAGTGGCAGCTACGATCCCTATGGAGAAATTATCATGACGACCGCTCCTCCGTCCGTGATGCGGGTGCGCTCTGATGAGTCCATCCTGTCGTCAGCTCTTGACGATTCCGAAGGTTTATCTGTATCTTCTGCCCCTCCTCACCAACGACCCCCTCCCCCTTACCGCCCCAAGGTAACCATACACCGCAAGTACGTCCAAGAGCATCGTGCATGAACTTATCAATATTGATGTATTGGCACCATAATAAGTGGCTCTTTGATTTGCTCTCAATTAAAGTTCATTTGAGGACTATTCATTTCCTTGAAACTATTCATTTAAATGAACATAAAAGTCAGTTCGTCTAATTCACACGAATTTTACAAGTAAAAACTCCACATGTTATGAGTGCCAAATCTTGCACGGCTTTTGTCTTAAGTGATATGTATTTGATTTCAGCCGTCTTGCATGTCCTGACATTGCGGTTGAAGTAGGAACTGAGCATCCTAACTTAGAAACCTGGCGTAGATTTTTTTTTTGGCTACTTGTGTCCATAAAATTTGTTTCTAATGCATTCTTAAAACATGGAATGCACGCCTAAAATCTGGACCCAGGACTTTTTATGCAGAAGGGACTTAAATTATATGCTAGTGACCTGAATTAAATAAAAAAGTGAAGAATGAGAATTTTGGGCAGTACGATAATCCATCGAAAATATATTTATATTCATTTTAAATCTGCCTATAGTCACCAAAAGTCGCACATGACCTTGCGAATTAAGCCCCAAACATGATTGTGAGACTTATTTTGATGTAGGCTATGTGCATGAGTAGAAATAGAGTAGTTCTTATATTAAGGTAATATATTCTGATAAACTGGCCTTGCTACCTCTTTAATATTACCACAGCTCTACGTGTGCGTGGCAGTACTTGAGTCTGCGACGTAACATCTCGTGAATTAAAAAGGCTAATCAATCCCTCTGCCCTCCTGATTTAATTATCGTCTTAAATTAGTTTCAGCGTATGAATTGAAATACTAGGACTGCTATGATTAAAGTTCATGAAGTGCATGCTCTAAAATGATCACCGTTTCTTTAACTTAGAAGGAGATCGAATATAGTGAAGTTTCTAGTCAACAATTAGGTAGTTTAGTTGTCGACCTCAAACATGATTAGTGAATGCTTTATGTTATTTAAAATATTTTGGACTGTCCGTAAATCACTTTGATATTCATCAAGATGAGCAAAACAAGTTGGTTTGATTTTTATAGTCTCTAGAAGTGTCTCCCAAAATGTTCGTAGTTTGTTAAAATGACCAGAAAAATTTCTCTCTACGGTGCTAACTAACTTTCTTATTTTCAGAATTGAAAGGAGCTATAATTTTTGCAGATTACCCCGCATCCCAAAGATTATATCTATTGTTTTTTTAAAGTTTCGACAGTAAAAATCTGTCGTTCACATGGTTATCAGGTTTGCACTTTCAGAGGAGTATATCGAGCAGCCGGCGAGGTCTCGTCACATTGCAGGAGCTGCGTGAGCGAGGGAGCCAACTTGACGTTCCGCTCCTCGCAGCCTTGTGCGCCGACGTCAGCTTGCGACCACCACCAACAGTCAGCGAGTCAGCGACTGCTGCTGCAGCAGTACCACTACCTGCAGGAGCAGCTGAGGCGAGGAGCCAAGGCACGTTCGGTGCCGGCTTCTCGTCCCAATGTTCCTCCTCAACTGCCGGCGCGTTACACGGAGCAGCAGCACACCCCATGTTCAGCCCCCCAGCAGCTACTGCCCAGCAGGCGGCCTCCTCATCCACCACCCCCGGCCTCCGCATGCCAGAGGCACCTCAGTTCATAATGAACTTCGATCCATGTCGGCATGCTAATCTCAGGAAAAAAGAGATCGTGAGTGGCAAAAAATCTACTCGACGTTATTCTGTGGCAGGACTTCAGACGACTAATCAAATTCAAGCTCCACACGTGGTTTTTGGCAAAGGAAGCCGGAAGTTGCCGGCGTTTACCACGCACATGCATCCAAATCCTGATAATCTTCAGCAAATTTTGACGGCCGAAGACCCAGCCGTGCTTGCTGCCAAGCGTAAAGCTAACAGATTAGTGAAAGATCGAATGTGAAAAAAACGATGAGTGACAGATCTACTATAAATCATGATGGAAGTAAACGACAATTTGTGAATTAAATTCTCGTAATGGTTACGAGATACGTGGTTTAAAATAAATTGAACTGTGTAGTGCAATACATTCTTGATGGCACAGAAGAGTTCTTCTGACTTTATCCACTTCAGGCAATTGTGGGCATAAGTGTGCAGCTGTCAGCTGACTTTTCCCGTGTTAGTTTTAACGAATTGAGCGTACATGCAATGCTTAATGTTTCCAGGTGTATTTATTACGTTACCCCCCATGAAAGTACAACACTAAGAATGCTTGGCTGTTCTTCGCAGCTCATTGGTTAAGTTATCGTTGGTAAGGTTTTAGAACATTGCTCCTTAGGTGTGGAATTGCTGCGTCTCAAGCATCTTCTCCTCTCAGGAAATGTAGATTTGGTTGCTGCCTATGATAATGTTCCGGATCATTACTTGGCTTGGAATACTGCTGATATCGCTTTGTTACTTTGCTATATGCATAACAAAAAAAATTGTAAGTAGGTTTGTTTACCATTGATCTACATCCCCATATAAAATTCATTTTTCGGTTTAGTTCTTCTCGATTACACGAGAAGAAGCTTTGCCCTGAAAGTTGATTAATTTTTCATAAGTATACGAGTGCAGCAGCTCATAAGAAAGGATCGCTCTTTTTTGCATTAACAAACCGAGAACTGGAAATTATTTGCAGTGAAGATCGTCTTTTCTGAGCTCAAGATCTTCGTATACTGATTTCCAAACTTCTAAATCGTTAGGCATCTGTTGAAAATACTATTCGTTTTCATCACGTTGTAATTTTTTCACCGTAAATTCGTCTTTTCAACCTTAAAATTTGCCTCAAAATACATGTCAAAGGACGAGACAGCATTTCTTACAATCTTCCATCACACGAATAGCCCATTTTACGTATTACAACAGTCAACCTGATCAATCGTCCATTTTTCATATACAATCATTCACCATACAAATCGTTTATTTTATTGATTACAATAGCCCATCTACGTAGATGCGCAGTGTTCTAGGTATGAAATCCTTAGGTTCAAGGTGGTCTATTAACCACTTATTCAATGTAACATGGATTATTTGGAATTTTCGATTTTAAATTACGAAGTTACCTTTAATGAATTGACTCCGCACCATAAGGAATGATTGCATGTCTCATGCATTTCAATATTAATAAGGTATTAGGAGTACGTAAATTAGTTGCGGGCCTCTTCCTTAGCTTGCTGTGCTAGCAGTGGCTTCTCGCGAGTGTAAGTGGCGACAGTGACTTTGTTATCCTCGTTTTGTTATCACTTGTTAGTTCGATGCACATTAAGTTACGTATCTTAAGATTTTAATCTATCATTCCAAATGCAAGCCATGGTGTTTGATTAGTGATAAGTTGAGAATACAGTTTGAAGTTTGTTAGGTGTTTGTTGGTATGCTAGAGCCCCTGAACTTTCTAACCGTGAGAAGATGTAACTCTCGTCTGTGGATGCCTGATATTAAAATGATCTTTCATGTTCCCGATTCCCACCGGAAAGAACGGCAGTTTTATCTGCTGAAAGCGTGCAGACGGCTCTCTCTCTTTTACTTTGAGGTCGTAGTTGCGTCGTACCTTTACGACTGTCGTCGATAAGACAATGAGTCGTTGTGTCCTCAACAGCTACGACGTTACTCAACACGTACGACGTTACTCAACACGTACGACGTACGTTACTCAACACCGACGTACGTTACTCAACACGTACGACGCTACTCAACACGTACGACGTTACTCGACACGTACGACGCTACTCAACACCAACGACGTTACTAACACGCAAGACGTTACTCAACACCGACGTACGTTACTCAACACGTACGACGCTACTCAACACGTACGACGTTACTCGACACGTACGACGTTACTCGACACCAACGACGTTACTAACACGCACGACGTTACTCAACACGCACGACGTTGTTTATTATTCATCAGGAGGAGGGATGGAAGACTCGCTCGATTTATCTTTCGTGTGTATTTATGGCATGGCCACAACACATGAAGGGTTTGTATTGGGTTTTCGATTCAATTTTTTTCAAAATTCTACAAGTTTTTGCTGCTGAAAAATGAACCTAATAGACTGTTATTGTATCCTTGGCAATGTTGCGTATATTGAAAAAAGTTGCTACTTCAAGGAATAGTAACAAAATATTTGTTTCATGTAATCATTAGTTACTGCTAATAACATAATGATAAAAAAATAACTTATCCCAGTCAAAATTCCGAACGCTCTAAAGTCCTGCTTGTTCTACTTGAAATATTTTCTCAGTATTTATATAGATAACTTAAATTAAACCAATATAAATACACTACGATTATCGGCGGCTAATATCTATAGACCTTACTCATTTGATCATAACATATATTGTACGCGGAACATTTCAGTGCCCTCGAACAACTTGGCTGACACTCGCCATGTACGTAAGAGTCTTATGAAACAGGACATTAAACTTTTCCCGTTGTTCGCATACAAGATAGAATTTTTCGAGTTTGTCGGATATATCAGGTTTGGCGTTCAAGTCGTAAATTATTGTTACTAAATGAACGCTTCTGGGTTGCGCTCTCATTCGTGCGACATTCGCGTTTCTTGGCATCGCGTTAGTTTTAAGTTGAACCACACTTACCTCAGTAGGCTTTAGGACTTTACGAATAACTTCTTTGAATTGTTAAAAATCTAAATTTTTGCTGCATTAATTTTTAATTTTAACTTAGATGAGGGGGTTTATGACTAAATGCTCCACTCTTGTTAACTGTTCAATTTGCATAACCGAATCTGTTTCTACTGCGTTCTCGATTCTTCTGACACTGACAGTATTAGCGTTTTTATACTGAACTTTTTTCTCGTAAATGTGTGATCCAAATGTTAATGGAAACTTTATGCAGCATGTTTCGGTCTGGAATTGAGTCTATGCGTGTAATATGTGTGCACTGAATTTGTATTTTTAAGGTCTAGCTTCTTCTGCTCTTGAAGTGACGATTTTACTTCTTATCTCTCCCAATCCTTAGGAAAATCCCGAGTAAAAGAATCCTAGACGAGTTGATAAGAGTTCGTCCGTTATTCTCTAAAATGGCAATGAATGCAAATAGCGTTCTTCAGAAAACCATAGTGGAATAATTCAAGGCAATATATTCAGTTAAGGTCATCTTATCAATAGTTGCATGACACTTATTAGACATAAACATGTTGTTCTTCACTTCTGTGCCTGATTATAGCGCTGATTTGTTCATCTGCGAACCTTGCAATAAACGATACACAATAGATTACAAATAGATGGTTGTTACCTGCATAAGGCACCCCTACCTTATTTATAATCCGTTCTTCTAAAACATTAGCAGTGCCATTAAGAGCCATTCCATAGCAGTGCCATTAAGAGTGGGGATGAAACTGCTTCTCGGTCTTGATCTTGCAAAAAGCTATCACCTTAGAGTAATGTAGATGGATCGAGGCGCTGTATTAGGCTGATTGTCAACATCTTACATTAGATTTTCTTGCTTATTTATAAGCCTGCTTATGCAACGTTTCCTGATGTTTCAAGAATGACAGACGCGCTCATCATCTGAGTTTAAAACATTATAATCCGTGCTTTCGCGTCCACAAAAGTGTATTGTAAGCAATTCAACTTTGCTATATCGACGTTATGGTTCTTCATCTCCCAAGAAGAGATAGAATGTACCCAAATAATTCTAATATTTTGTTACACTAAAGAAATAATAATAGATTGCACTGAATATAGCAAGTCATATGTTGATCAAAGTAGCATAATTCGTGTCAAAGCGAAAGTTTGTTCTACTTTTAAATTATTGCCGAGTTTTGTCCACATGATAGAATAGATTTGCTATCGGTACTTCTACCGTGAACTACTTTCATTTTTAATTTTGTATACCCTTCCTGTATTTCCACGCTAGAAAAATAAATTTCCTACCCCTTTTTATATTTTCAAGTCAGAACGTCAGAATTTTCAATTTCAACCGAAGATGTGCAGGCCAACTGGAACATAGTCTGGACTTCACGCCGCGGACTTCTTACTCAAAATCAAGCTTATCCCTAGTATAATTTCGATGCCCACGAGTGGTTGCTTCCATATTGAACTTTTCTGTTTTTATAAATTTTTAAGTACCATTGAATTGTAATGGAACGAAAATTCTGCAATGTTGCATTGATAATTTAGATTGACTACATTTTATACGCGTTCCACTTGCTCTGTCAGATATTTGACTAGAGCACAGGCAGCTTGCGTGTTGAGAATTGTAAGTTGCGTTTTTCTTTGTAAATTACGTTGACGTTTTTTTTTTGGCATAAAAGTCGGAGCTAAAAACGATTCCTGGTTATTATTTTTTAATTTTGGGTCTGTGTGCAAAGTTATTGTCTGTATATACATGAATAAAAGAAGGAGAGATGAATTCGTATTTTTTTCTGCATAGCCAGACGGTCTTACCTCGAGATGTTCTCCAACAGTTCTAGGTGTTGGGTTTGTTATTAATGTAACAATTTTACTTATCGCTTACAGTTATATTCATCCATTCCAAATAGCCAAAGTCTCTTTTGCTTGTTGACATATGCGACGGCGAACAGTAACATGTTTATACATTCGGATTAAGAGACGAGTATCGAGGATGTCATATATTTTTCCACACCCAACATTCACAATCACGGACAACATGCAACAAGTGTAAGCATAGACAACGAGCAACATTTGTCAATCCCTTGTACGCGCAATAAAACCTTAATTTTAGTTCGCAAATTATTTCGCATTTAGAAATATTTTTGAAAAGTGAAGATGCTTACTTTTACTGCTCAATGCCATAGTTTTACTGCTCATTTATTAAATTCAAATTATGACTAATTGCTTATACTTTAGGTAATTGGTTAAATCATCTCAATATTTTTTATAAGTAAATTCTTTTTGACCGCAGAATATGTATTGCGGTCCTAGTTTAGCACAACCGTGTATCGAATTCATGTCCTAAAAGTTGGTGGAAATATTCTTTTCTCTCAATTTCAATTACTGGGATACCGCAAATAGTACTTTAAAAATTAATAAAAATCATCGTTTTTTAAACGCCCGGCTCATCAACTAACTTTAATCTTAAAGTTACATTGTTTTTCGATCAGGCTCATCATCCATAAAGCCGTTGTAGTTGCGCTAAAAGCTAATGTGTTTCTCATCCAAGAGAGCGACGTAGTTGCGCTTAAAAGCTAATGTGTTTCTCACTAGATATTTCGACGATGTAGCACTTAAAAGCTAATGAGTTTTACATTAAAGAGAGCGATGAAGTTGCGCTTAGAAGCTAAAGTGTTTCTCTTTAAAGAGAGCGACGCAGTTGCGCTTAAAAGCTAATGTGTTTCTTATAGGCTTCCGATCACTCGCATACACTAACCATGTGCAAATCACTATAAGGATTCGACCATTATCGTCTTAGCGACTAATATGATTTCGTCAGCACCCCCGAGTCGTTGCCGAGTTATAAACAAACTTCTTAATTAAGCCAATCGTTTAAACTTTTAAAGAAATTTAACATCAGATGAAACTTATATGGTTATTATATCTCAGTCTGTATCTTTTACAGATGTCAAATGTAACGACCGTTAAAATCAAACAGTTTGTGCGCCGTCAAATAATTGACTGCGTGACTATTTCTTTCGAAAAGTTGCTGAAACCCGTTATAATTATTTATCGAAACGCACTCCGAATGCGGCTAAAGCTGGATTCACAAATTACGGGTAAGTTAACATTTTGTTCGACGATCCTACAACAATGTACAGTTTTTATGACGATCATACAAGCTTTAAGAGGAACTGAATTAAAGTTTTGGCCTCTCAATGAAGTAGTGACGTTTAAATTTAATTCTATATGGTACCTAAAGGCAGATGTCAACAGAACTAGCCAAACACCAAAATAACCATTTTGTCACGGATTCCAGCAACCATCAAGTTTTAAACATAACCCATGATCGAAGTTGACCATTTTTCATCAATTTTCGAAGAGCATCTAGTCTTGCAGCTTCTCGAGTGCGGCGGTGATATTGACGAGCTCGTGCAGCAGGCCGCCGGCCGCGCGCGTGAGGGCGCGATGGGAGTTGAGGACCTCCACGGAGCAGCTGAAGGGGTCGTAACGCACCTCGTAGGGACGCGTCAGGGTGGCCGCCGCCCACCTCCTGTGTGCGGAAAGCTGACTTGGCAAGATCGCTTCAGGAACGAAATAATTTCAATTACTTTTCTTGAATATAATTAGCAACGTATAAACGAACTTTGAACAGGCAATGAATGTCACAACACATAGTTTCACCTGAATTTAGACTGAGCATCAGTAATAGACTCAGCCACGAAGTAGACATCCTGGTAGTCCTGGTCCTGGTATGGCTGCACCGCCGTCACGCTCGGCTCAAACTCTCGGTGCTCGGGAGCGCTGGAGAGTGCGTGGCTCAGCTCACCGTAACTGCTGAGCAAACCAGCGCCCCACGCACGCAAGTCTTTGCCGTCGTTCTCCCGACACAGACCGAACTCCACCGTGAACCAGTACATCTGTAACAAACCGGAGTCCACCGTGAACCAGTACATCTGTAACTATCTGTAACAAACCGGAGTCCACTGTGAACCAGTACATCTGTAATATACCTGAGTCCACCGTAAACCAGTACATCTGTAACAAACCGGAGTCCACCGTGAACCAGTACATCAGTAATAAACCGGAGTCCACCGTGAACCAGTACATCTGTTACAAACAAAACTAAACCGTGATTCGTGAACAAGTGCATCTGTATGGGTCGAACTCTACCGTGAACAAGTAAATCTGTAAGAGATCACGATGTAACAGCAATACATCTGTTACAGATCGAACTTCACTTCATCGTGAACCAGAATGTCTGTAACAGACCAAACTCCAGTATGAGTCTATGAACTAGTGCATTTATGATAGACTAAGCTCGTTTCGCAAACATATTATCTCAACTGGTACGAATTTTTAAGAAATTGCTTGATTCATTTCTTCATCCATTCAAGATTTTTCTGCATGAATTAAATGTATTATTCAAATATTATTTAATGGTAAAGTAACTGAACTCACTGTAGCAAAAAGCTCTATCTCTTCGTCGGTTGCGCCGAGGGAAGCCAGTCCCAGGTCGTGGGAGAACTGAGCAAACTGAGGGTCGGCCAGCAAGGGAGCGTGGCCGAGCAACTCATGGATCACGTCCCTGACACGAACAAACATTTCGGAATGTTATTAATCGTTGAACATTAACTATAAATCTAGGCTTACATTTACATGGGAGTTGCGAGGTTGTTCAACTTGGAATATTGAATTGGTGTTCCACTCCTTTTCGATACATTGTTCAATATTCGTAACCCTTAATATATATGGGAATAAAGTTATCCAATAGGCATTTGTTTCTGAAGTCAGTAAAAAACAAACGGGAATTTTAATTCTGGATTGATCACGTATACTTTTTAACAGAATACACCCATATAAACATTTATAACTGACGGCTCCGGGCTGTGATGGGGAGACGAGTGATGTCGCACGTATTGCGTGCACTGAAACACACGGAACGCCAGAGACGCAAGGAAGTCTCGGCTTGTCAAGAGACCGGCGGCAGGCCGCAGCGTGAACCCGGTATTTTCTGTCCATGAAAAAAACGAATATAAGACTTAAATTTTACAACACACATATTTTTTACAACACACATATTATTAAATAAAATCATGTTCGTCACAGCTATTAATCCTAGTTGAGCATCGCAAGGTAAGTGATTCATCAGAAGCAATGAGCTCACTCAGTTGACAATAATAATTATCAGGGCTCACTCTGCATGAAGTTAGAAACATCCTGCAGCTGAGGGATTGCGTCAGCCGAGTAGTTACAGTCGCGCTTCAGAATTTCCCAGACAGCCCTGTAACCATCAATATAATGCATTCCGGAGGTATGCACAGAACTGAAGTGATAATACATAGAATGTTCAAGCTGGAGGAATAAAAACTATCACAATCACGCGTTGCAGTTGAAAGGTTGCAATTGCATGTTTCCTGTGAACGAGAGTTTGCTAGGATTTACTGGAATTTCCAAACTCGATATTAAAAACAAAATGAGGAATTCTGATAGCTCATTTTTGAAGTTGGAAGAATTGGTCATATTAACCTGACTATGTATTTATGGATTGTAATATGCCCATAGTACGGCGGTCTGGATATAAGTTCCTGTTCCACGTAAGGTGCTGGGGCACTGCTACGTAAGCTATATAGTACAGTACACAAGCACTAAATACACGAGACGAAGTGAATTGCTTTATGTGTAAGAAGGTTGAAAGCACAAGTGAGTTGAGCTCTCACCCATATAACACGCACAAATAACCCTACGAGCACACTTATGTCCTTCATCGTTAAATCACCCCCATAAATTGTAATGGTCACATTCGTAAATAGGTACCGCTTACAGAGTGCAGAAAAACATCTGCAGCATGTACAATTGTGCATCATAGCCTCACACGTGCTTATATATGCTGGTGACAGACGTGGGTAAAAGCTAGGCATTACTTACAAAATATCGAGTATACCTGTACTGACGACAGGCGTGTGTAGGTATAAGCTTGTCGAGCTCTTTGAACACGACGCTCCAGGTCTTGATCTCCTCCGGCTGGTACTGCACGCGAGGAATCGTCTCGCCGCTGATCAAGGACCACATAGTTCAGATAACCTTCACATCTGTACATGTACAAGATGTGTCTTGCAGAGTAGTCAATCAGTATAACATATATTCCCGTAACCCAGTTGAAATATTTAAGAGGTATTTTTTTATTTGAAACTTGTCTGTCGCTAATCTTTCACTTAGTAGAAGATATTTCTATACTTCGTAAAAGTTATGGAAAATAATTACATGTTAGTTTTGAGTTTAGGAGCGAGCTTGATAGCAATAGAGGTCCTATTGTAGGGAGTTAAATGTTACCATCGAGTATGTCATTTCAACGAAATAACTTTATGGAGGAAAAACTGATTAATGAGAAAATAATTTTAGATAAATTAATTATTTGGTTATTCGATGCGCAATTAATTTATTTACGAACAGCACAGCTTTGCTCACTGTCGGTACGAGAAAGCGATACTGGCGATGGCCTTGCGACGCTCCCGATACACGGGGTCAGAGAAGCCAGGGTGGTCCATGTCCAAGTCTGGCTCGTACTTGGTCATGAGGTGGTTACACTTGTCCAACTCGCTGATGTGCCGAGGGAACCACGAAAAATCTGCACAAACAAAGGAAACGTTCCAAGCGTACGAACGTAAAGTGCATTGATGCGATTCAAACGCACAGCCTCGTACTGAATGAATGCGATTAGTGCTCACTCGACAATATCAAAGATGAGGGTAACAATATGTAATCACAGGAATTTTTTAAAACGTTTGAAATATTATATAGCCTGTGAAATGTTATAGGACAGAAATTTAAATTTAGCCGTTGAGTGACCTCGTTCGTTGGAGTGAAACGTTTTTTCTGGCGGCAGGAGCCTGACGGCGGTGGTGCTTGACCCTTGCCGCAACGCCTTCAGCAACGACAACAAAGGCTCGGCTTCAATGTACACTTTAATCAGCACCTCAAAACTGAGCTGCTTCTTCTCCCTGGCAATGGCAATATCTTGTTCGGTAAAGTCCATGTTCCTCACCAGTCTAGTCTCGACATGGAGCACCAACCCGCTCGTGTTCTGCACATTGAACGTAACTTTTTCGATCATCATGAAAATCCAGAGCTGTCGGTACATTTTTCATTTACTTTTCGCCCGTTACTTGCGATGCGTGCAAAATTATTTTCACTAGTACTAAAATCAGTTTAAATCTGGCGAAAAAATAGCACACACTAGCTCACCTCGAAAGTTTTGAGGATCCTCGATAGGCCCGTGAGGCCCCCAGCTAGAGTGAGCAGCAGAGACGTTACTTGCGCCTGACTCTTCTCTTCTCCTTGACTCAAAGCTTGAGTCAACAGGAGCTCATCGTCCGTCAGTTCTTCTCCTACGACCAAATTAATAAAGAGAGTTACGAACGACTGAAGCTATTAATATATTCCAATCAGTTTCAGATTCAACTTTGTTAACATCAAACGCTTTTTAAAACGTAAAAAATTGAAAAGAGAGTTAAATTGTCAGTTAATACTACTCCTGGATTAGCGTAGACCGTTTTGAAGTCGTGAAATTTCCACTAGCACTTATTCATACAAATCGCACGCACCTCTCGCTGATTTGGAAATAGTGAAATATCGTCAATAGCTCACATATGTCGGCACTGAAGAAATAGGCCCATGGCCTATTGCCGATTCTTGAACTTTTCGTGACTTGATTCACAAGGGATCCGGCCTTTGGAACCCGATCTTTCCATAACTGACGATTGATTGAGATAGCTGCTGGACTTATTGCCTGCTCCGTAATTTGCTAGGCATTTTAAGACTGAACATATGCTCCTGCATAGCTTCGTCTAGTCTGTTTTTGAAGGCGTTCATACTCGGAGCTTCAACGATGCTATCAGGGAGGCTGTTCCACATGTCGGTGACTCGAAGCGAGAAGAAATGTTGTCGCATGGATGTGTAACAACGCAGTTTTTTTAGTTTATAGCTGTGGCCCCTGGTGTTGGTTCTTGTTTCAAATTCTAGTAAGCCTTCTGGAACCTTGTGTAAGCCATGAGTATACTTGTTTGCTTCAATGAGTTCCCCACGCATGCATGCATGAATTATTTTAGCATTGGTTTATAAAAATATTGCAAGGAAAAAATAAGTAATGGAGATTTTTATTACAGTCAGAAAAAAACAAAGCGCAAATTGTGTTTCTTCAACACAATAAGCTCTTTGCCAAAATCAAAGCTAGTCCAGGTCAGTCAACACGTAAATAACTTAACTGTATTCCTGTATTCCAGTATAAAACCTATTTTAGAAATATTGGGAAGAATTTCAATCTGACAATTTTAAGAATTCATTCGACATGGTTCAATTAATTGATTGACATTGAAATACCATGGCGGTCACATTAAAGTGAATTCGGTTCAGACACAGTAATGTTTACGCCTTTGGACGCGAAGAATCCTCACTTGTATAAATCAAATTCAAGGGAAGCTGAACAAACTCTAGTCCTACAAAGTCATTCAAGGTGCGAGTATAAATACTAGCCGCATGAAAATGAATTTTGTCTTCGTTCAGTTTTCAATATTAGTGCGTCTTATTTAATTATGTTATGGATATTAGCATCATATGTCTTTGGCCGGGCCTCACCAGTAGAGGAAGATCGCACTTCTTGCAGCAGGCTCTGCTTCTGGACGCGGTTGAGTGCAGTCTCGAAGCGAGCGTCGTCCACGAGCGAGCGACGGCGAGCCGGGTAGCCGTTCTGCAAATGCGGGATTGATGCGCGTGTTATGAAAACAAATAAAGCATCCATTAAGTTCATTAAAGCATGTAATAAAGCAATTAAGCATGATCGGGTACGGTGAGAGCAACCCGGTGATAACAACTAAACGAACTTTCTTCGACTTGTACAATTCTGGCTTTGAATTCAATGAGAATGACATGTCATTGATTCACGTGCTAGAATTATTTTAATAATTAAATATGTCGTAAAAAATAATTCAATATTTAGTCATATAATTGATGTTATAGGCAAGAGAGAATTTATTGAATTAATTTCGTACTCATCAAGCAAACACTTGCGGAAGAACCCTTAAAGACTTTCAATGAAAATGTCATCGGGAAACTCCACAGCCTTCTGTCGAGATCCTCCTCTACAGAAACATTTTTCCGATCCATGACCAATAATTTTTGGCAATATTATTTCTACTAAAAAATTTCCTTTGGTTGTGAGAATTGCGTGTCAGTATCAACCCATCGACGTCTCTTCGAACTCATCAGGTTCTTCGAAAAATAACTCGCATGCATGAATTATTTTTAGCATTGGTTTATAAAAATATTGCAATGAAAAAATAAGTAGGAGAAATATAACGGCTTTTTTCTTTAACTTTGATATGTTTTACTGTCACATTAGGCCACGTCACAAAATCTTGAGCTATGATTAACTATGGAGTGCTCACAAATGCCAAAAATGGCGGACAATATTAAATAACATCAAATTTCCATGGAAACAATCCTCGACTGATATCTGCGCCCGTCGTCAAATCAATTGTATCGACATAGTAGCAACGTTGCTTAGTTTAACCTTGACATTTTCCAGCAGCGTGAATAATTCGCCTGTTAGGCTTCAACAAAGTAATCCTTTATCAACGTTATGGAATAATACTTCTGTCTCAGGCAGCACTTGCAATGGGCAGCCGTCAACTAACTGGAGAAGGACTAAGAAAATTGCTGGAAGAAATCGTCGATCTAATTTAATACCCTGAGATGTAATTCAGACCAACGACTTGATGTCTACGCTTTCGTCTAGTTGCTCTTTTAGTTGCTAATGTATTTTTTTATACTAAAATTGCAGGTTTGGATGAAGGTTATGGTCAATATATTCTTTATATTTTTAGTAATTTTTTTGCATATTCATAATTAAAGTCATAAAATATTTTAATTGTCATTTTCTATTCAGCAAAGAAAAACGTCCATCACTCTAAAGCTTTGCATTGCACCACCCGAGACGTTATGAGCTATTGAACATGTTTTATTCACTTAGACTTAGAGAGTACGCCCGCACTTCTGAAATCATAACTGCGTCTTTCCTTCGTGATTCGCCCTCCATGTTCCACATTCGTTTCAGTCAATCCATCCCTGACAACGCAAACCTCATAGCAAACTTAGAGAGCGCATTTCAACTCCAATGACAATCGAAAATAACGTAACAAATTAAAATACTACAGTTAAAATCATCTAACTTTAGTGTTCAAAGTTAGGTCCAGCAAAACGCCTGGATGCATGCAAAGGTACAACAATGCGCCTCGTGCGCATTTTGTGGTGCAACAGTGCGCCTAGTTTGCATGTTCGGGTTCAGCAGCGAAATTAGCTTGCATATATATAAGGTTCAGCAAGGTACCTCACTTGCAGGTTCAAATTAAACAAGGCGCCTCTCTTCCATGTTGAAGTTCAAGAAACGTTTTCTTGCATGTTCGGTTCATGAAGGCGCCTCGCTAGCATGTTCAGATGCAGGTAAGCGCATAGCATGTTGAGCCGCAGCCTCAAATTGCCCCACTTAAATCGGCAATTTCATTATATTTACTTATGATGGAAGGCCGAGACCTCCGGGCGCCGCGCATAATGGCTTCGCTCCAGCGACGCACAATGGAGCACTCGATCGAGCAGCTATTTCTAGCCCGCTGCCCTCCCTTCACGAGCCTGGGTGAGGGGAGTCTGTTTCTTTTTTATTATCACACCGTATTTCCGTGGGAAACCACTACCCTCACGTCATAGATAACATTTAAGTTAATTTTGGAAAGATATAATATAATTTATCAGATCTGACTTGTTGAAGAATTCGATTTGGGAATGAAAGATTATTTTCGCGGTTAAATAAGCCTAGAAAAAATATCAATACAAAATTGATATTTTAAACTTTTTTATTTTTTCCATTCTTAACCATTTCTTCATTTATTTAAGGACTTTCCCTCTTTAAGAATTAGAGTTTTTTCTTCACTTATGGTCGACGAATAGTAAATTCCGTAAGTGGGTAATGAGCATCGATTCCTTAAGGTTGATCTGTCTTTTATACATGTTCAATCGTACACTCGTATGTTGGTCTGCCCGAGCTTGTTCAATACAGCTGAAGTGTTCTAACGGCTAAAGTATTCATTCAAAAGAAAGGTTATATTATTATGGTGATTTCAAAGTGAAGAGTTTTTTTCTATTCAGTTTTACATGCTCTGTTCCTAAATTAAACCAACACACTAATGTAATGAGTCGTTCGCTTCATCCATTTTCCCCATTAGGAGACCCGTTAATTCAAATAAAAATCATTAACATATGGCTGTTCTGATTGTTGAAAATGACATACAAACTTGCCTACTACCTTATTCGATTTCGAATTGTATGCAACGAGGAATTGAGAACCTCGATCAATGCCATCCATCCATTCACTTTGGCGGAATAAAGCCAGCGACCGATTCCTGCCGACGACTTTGCTCATCAAGTCTGGGCTCTTAATGGCTAAGCCTTCCTTCGGTCTTAGGTTAATTAGTTTAGGAGCTTTTGTGCTCCAGCACGCGCCAGCCGGATGCCAAAATTAAAAACATTCGACCTCTGGACGAAAATATCTTGCCAGGAATATCGGTGGTAATTGAATAAAATTGTGATACTATTTTAAACTTTCTGAGATTTTGACAATTTTGAACGGAAGTGCAATTCAAAAAGAAGGTCGACGTTTTGTCAACAAAATGAATGAAAAAAAAAATTCTTGTCAGTGACTGATAATTTTATCATTTTCATTTCACTCTCTGAAAAAAATCCTAATTTTTAGTAAATATTTGAAATCATCAATGACGATACTCAACGGACTCAGCTTGAGAAAACTGTATTAAAAAACAATGTTGTAAATTTGAGTTTAATGACCACTATTTAGTTGTGCGCATTTATACATTTCTGTCTGTATAACATGTGAGCTCATAAACTAACATGTTATTCTGGAAAGTGGGTCTAGACCAGGGTCTACCAACAGACCATGGGGAAGAGGTGGAGGGAAGTATGGGGCTTGGTTTAGGAGCGCATGCAATCAGTGAGGACACTGATCCCATGTCCCTAGGGGGATCAGGCGAGTCCCTTCTTATAACGCTCCTCCTCAAGTGAAGCGGAGGGAGGAGGGACTTTAAAATTGGCATTTTAAGGAGTAATATTAGTAATAGTAAGTGGGCTGGTTGATCCTTGAAGATTATCTAACTATAGAAGGGATTACAAAAAATGCAGATTCGTTCATTAGAGTTTGTTTTCATTCAGTAATCGTACTTACGGCGAACTCATGAAAAAAGGACCCTGCAACGAATTTCAGACTAACATAAATTAGCGATCATGTTCTCAAATGCCATCTCACAGTTTTAGAACGTAATAGGTCAATGACTGCAGTTGGCGAGGAATTGGTTTCGCGGAGATAAAATAAACGTTTAAGAGATTATAAATCTGGCAAGCGAATTGAAAATTTGACTCAAGGATTATCATTTGTTGACGATACATCTGACACGTATTGCATGAATAGATAATAATCAAGAGATTTGTCCGAATTTGCTATAGAAAGGCCATGATATGCGTGCTGATTGACGGGCTCGCGTCTCATCAGACCTGGACCAATTTGGGACGTTCAAGGGAGCCAATCAAGCGCGTGTTGCAGCTCACGAATTTCAAGTCCAACTTATTTGCCTGGCAAATTTTCTATTAAGCCATTCGTAAACTACTGGGAAGAATTTTTGGTCATAGTTTATTTTACTTCGAGAACCATCAACTTTTTCTGGGATAAAATTAAAACTGCACGCTTTGAAATGAAATTAAATGCCCTCACTCAGAAAAATGAATTGGTCATATTGTTCAAATAGTGACACAATTTCTGCACCTTTTGTCATGCAAATGTTTTATGTACAGCATGCAGCAGTTATATGTCTTTTCGTCCGGACAAACTGGGTCAGGAAGATTTAAATTTAATTGCACGTTTTGTCAGTAAAACCTGTATATCAACGCATTTATGGGAGTATAATAATAAAATCAATTTTTACAGCAAGATATTCCCCCGCTTTAACATTTATTTGCCGCAATTTGCATTATGTAATTAGTAGATAGCAATGTAATAAATTATGTCATATAATAAACTTATATAATAAGTTTACGGTAAAATATTTTTGCAGGAAACCCAAGATTCTATCACCAGAACAAATTAATATAAATGGACAACCCATATTTTGACCCCGTCCATCTCTCCAATGCCGGGCACAATTTTGTTAGCAATGCTATTTCCCGAAAAGGTAATTGAATTCCCCTGACATTATTTGTTCATCAGCTAAAGTGATATTATCGCAGAGGCGTGGCACCCAAATGAAGTTTTCTTTCCATCTCGATGCATGGAATGGGATAACCCCACTGCGACCCTAAGGATGCCCAGCGGGACTGCAAAGGATACTGTTATATCCAGAGGGATATACCATGATTTAGAGGGATATACTGCGACTTAGGCGCATTTTGGTACCTTGTGCAATAAGGCAGCCAAATGAAGTCTGACAAACTCATAACTGAAGCTATTCTTTATCGCTGGCCTACTAATAAGTCCTAAAAATTTGCAGGATTTATGATAGAGAGCTAAAAATAAATCTATAAAATAGAGCTATAATAATGTGTAAAATACTGAATGAAAAAGCTAATTATTTATTAAGAGAATTTTTAGTTTTTTTGTGGTAGGTAAGAGGAAAATTTGAATTTATTCTTTGCTGCAATTTGGACACGAATTTACAATAATAAATAGTGCCCCGTGACAGTTCAGCAGTGAAGCCGGATGGTTAAGTTCGCGTTTTCGATTTGTGGCTACAATGCGAAAACTTTCGGTTTAAAGTTCCGCTCGAATTTCAACTTTTAACACGTTGACTACGATTGCTTCATCTTGTACTATTATTTCAGTTTTTGTACTTTTTTTAAGCAGGGTTGCCAGACGGTCATTTTTTCCGGACAAATTCCGTGATTTAGTTTTTCTCAATTGCGTTGCCCGGCTAAAATTTATGATAGGGGTACTTCCTAATCAAATTTTAAATACTGCAAACAGAAAATAAATGGAATTTTTATAGCGGAACCTACAAATAAACTAGTATACATTGACTTATCGGCCTTTTTTGGCCTTTTTTGTTCTCGGAATTGGCCAATTTTAGGCAACCTGAATTATGTACCACTACCTCCTGGAGAAATACATTTCGTGGTACGCATATGTACCAATACGTAGTCAACGTGTTAAGGATCGACTTTCCAGGGGCTCAAACGGTTAAAAAAATCGTGCCATAGGTATTTGACATTATGTTGCTCGTAATTGATTAAGAAAAATTACAGACAAATAAATGCAGAACAAAAGTTCTCGCATAAGCTCGGAACGTTAGTATAGATGATTCATTTTTTTATTGCTCAAATTTATACGATTATACGAGTAACCCTAATTACATTCGAGTTACAGTGACTCACCTCGATGCTGTAGGACTTTTTTACAGCAAAGGCTCCTCGGCTCATGTGGGAAGTGGCGGTCTTGTTCATCTTGGCGGACGACGCTTCAATGCCCTCGAAGAGCCCCGTGCAGTTGTAGCCGAAACGGTAGATGGAATACCGTCCAAACTCCAGCGTTACCAGCTGTGTTATGACATGACATGGCGTGTGAAGTCTCTTATAAGTAGTTAGTCTGCGGTGCATGGTTAAGCGCTGTGTTATGGCATGACATGGCGTGTGAAGACACTTATAAGTAGTTAGTCAGTAGTGGTTACCGCTGTGTTGTGACACATGGCATATCAAGACTCTTCTGAGTAATTAGTCAGGAGTGGTTACCCGCAGTTGTGCGATAAGACGTAGCATGCCAATTTCAAATAGGTAATTTGTCAGGGCGTGATTACCAGCAGCGTTGTGACGAGACCTCGACTGTGAAATCTCTCATGAGTAATGATTTTTCATGGGTGCTAATCAGCTCTGTTGTGACGAGACATGGCGTGTCAAGTCGCTTATGGCTAATTAGTCAGGGGTGTGTCCCCGCTGTATAGAAGCGACACACACGCTAGTGGTCTCGTATAAAGTAATTCAACAAGTGACGTGCTGTGTCGTGGCAAGACAGACGCACATGCGTATGATATTGTATCGCCATTCATTGGATAAAACGCTGTACTATTGTAGCGAGTCACACATGCACGCATGTGATCTTGTGTCAAGTCATTCATAGAATAAAACGCTGTACTATTGTAGCGAGTCACACACGCATGTGATCTTGTGTCAAGTCATTCATAGAATAAAACGCTGTATTATTGCAGCGAGACACACACGCGTGTGATCTTGTGTCAAGGCATTCATAGCATCATAGGATAAAACGCAGTCTTATCGTAGCGAGACAGACGCGAGTGGTCTCGTAGAAATTAAGTCATTCTCTTTGTTTTCGTTAACATCTAGTCTGTGAAGTATAAGTCGCATCTCACTTCTCACAGTTTGGTGAAACATTCCAATGATGTTCTATATAAAGTGTATTGTTTTCAGCTATTGTGTGTCCTCTTTTTCTCTTCGGGCTTAAAAGTTATGTAAGCGTCAAAATTTACTGCATGCATGAAGACTTCTAAGTGCGAAATGACTTCTTGGTGTAGGTTTTCTTCAACACAAACAAGCACATGCAGCTGTTTGTTTGATACGTAGATTAATATACAATCATGACCGTACTGTTTCCAGAAATTGTTATGGTTAAAACAACTAAGTTGATTATGTATCGTTTCATTGTTGATAATTTGTTGTGCCGTAAATTGCAAAAATTACGAACAGCACTTAATTTACACAAGCACGTCTTGCTTTTTACTTAGTACATTTTATCAGTAGATTATATACAGTTGCAATATTATTTATGATATCAAATAATTTTTCAAGCAGCAAAAAACATTAAAAACAATTATTTTCATCAATTGAAGGTAAATGTCATTATATTTATTTTGGAGGATATTATTTATTATTAAATATGTTTGCTTTCGACAATACTGCGGTTTCTATTAGTTACTTAAATGTTCATTTTGAATTAGATTTCTCTTTTAAGAACGGGGTGGAACTAACTACACATACAAATACCTAAAAATAAATACTCACATCTTAGCTACTTCTCGTAAATATGTTGCCCAGTAGCTTCCGCTTCGTTATTTATTCTGCAAGAAGACCGGAAGAAGAGAAGTTAACTATCATGACGAAACTTGAGCTTGTTTAATGACGGTTATGGTGGTAATACGGACCCAATTACCATATCGAGGATATCCTAAGACCTTGACAAATAAATAATCTATAATGGATTGAATATTTACCCAAAAACGTTAGGTAATTTTGCTACAAACATATTGACGGAAGTGCGTTAACAAATTATTATCGACGACTTTCGACTTTCGTGAATTTCTCCACTCGAAAGCGTGCTCGTCTTATTTTGTCAGCAAGACTATAGTTATCTGAGAAGATATCAGAGTAGTCTGATGCAAAAGTATCACTCTTTACCTTACGAGGCTCGGTGCGCGCAGCGTCGTTTGTAGGGTAGACGTGGCCCTGCTTTCGCCGGCGCCACTTGTTGCCGTCTGAGGGACACCGGACAATCGAACCCTCGATAGCAGCGTCAGCCCAACCAGTCCAGGGTGGGAGGTGAAACTAAAATTATATTGAAGAGACTCCCACGCAGTGCTCGTTTCGACCGACCACTGAGAAAATTTTCTTCGGCGGTCTGGCTCTGAATAGACGCAGAACTACTTACTTAAGTCGTTTTGAACTTCCCTTGAGAGAGGATTTGACCCTAAAAAGTTGGCTGTTGCAGAGAAAATAACTTAAAGCTTTACGCCGGCTTAGTGAGCTTCAATTTCACCACAAAGTACTTTAATAAGTTCAAAATAAGTTTCAACCACGAGTAAAAGCAGCTTCTCAGGGGCAGTTCTAATGACATTTTTGCAAACAAGATTGATTTAAAATTATATGACAATGATATTTGATCCAGTAAACATAGCATACAAAAGCGTAGCATTCTTATGAGCTACTGCTTACACTTACGTTAACAATCTCGTGAAATTTCGAGTCATCAGTGAATTTACCGTCCCGCATTTTGATTTTGAGGCCACAATCGAGCCTGAAATGTTACGAATTTGGAAGCCGCTTGTGATGCTGGAGACGCTTTAACCTTCCGCAGCGATCAGGGAAAGCACTTGCACTGATCTGCGGCCCATTTTTTGGCCATTTTGTGAAATTCCTCATTTCATGAAATTTCTCCACGGCGGCGCATGCGAGGTCAACGTGCCGCTTTTAGCTCTAGATGCAAGCATTGTAGCATTGCTATAAAAGTGTGAGGCTGTAACACGCTCAAGTCTTTATTTGTTGGTGATCAATTTTTGTTAATAAAGGTAGTAGTTGTACTGCCACATATCTAAATTTAACAAGTGTACGTCAATCTGTTAGAAGCCTTTTGCGTGATTTGGTCTCAGGGAAAGAAATAGGCCGTGTGATACAAAATGAGGAAAGAAGTGGAAAGTTTCTATTTTGAATCGATACGATTTAAAATACGTTACAAGCCTTACATAGATGCGGCTAATCTGCATCATTTGGGCCACGAATTTTCTTCAACGAGATCAATACTTATGCTCGATTCGTGATGTGACACCAGGTGACGAGTGCGACACTTCCTTACGTATTTGACACTTAGCGATTTCCGCGTGATACTGTCTGGCCTGTGCCTGTTGCACTCTCTGACATTTACACGAATTGCTTGCATCTGTTCTGTAAAACGACTAGCCCGTGTGATGCTTGATAATTTGCGCATGTGCATGGCGTTTGATTATGCATGCGCTTTTTGCTTGGAGTCTGAAGGAGCATCTGCTGCTTAATGATTTTTCCGTGTGGAGGTGAATAAGTTTTGTGATGATACAAAAATTGTTAATGAATTTAGCATGTAGTGTTGGAAGACTCGGGCGTGGAGCGCTTGATTATTTGTGCGTGAAGCGTTGAGTAACTTGTCGGCGGCCTGCTGAGCGACTTGCTCAGGTGAAGCAAACGAGAAAATGATGAAAAATCATTAGTTAGAAGCGTAAATAATCTCGAAAACTTCTAATTTATTCTAATTTTAGTGGTACTTATAGCTTGCTAAGATCATAAATACTAGACACAACAGACAACCAAGATCCCAGGCACGCATAAACTGATCGATTTAAATGACTTATTGCAGACTTGCATAATCGGCCACAAATCGCACAAAAAATACCCCAGAAGTAGATATTTTCGACCAACGCTTCTTGGGCATCAATAATAGACGTGTTTTGTCATAGAAAAATGTTAGCAAATATTTAGATAATGAAGAATTGTATTAACTTCATAGATCTAGAGAGGAGTATCCAAAAATTATCGACGTATTCGGCTCCCGGGCCAGATGGGGTCCCTGCAGTGCTACAGAAAAAATGCGTCGGAGCACTATAGGTCCCTCTGACTTTGCTCTGGGAAACATCATTGAGAGAAGGAAATGTTCCAAGAGACCTAATACTAGGGCTAATAACCCCTATCTACAAAAGAGGTGCGACAGACAAACCCCAAAATTATAGGCCGGTTACATTAACATAACACGTAATCAAAGTATTTGAGAAGGTTGATGCCAGAAGGTTGGTGCAGTACATGGAGGAGGCTGACCTTTTCAACAGAAGACAACACGGTTTTGGACGAAATCGTTCCTGCTTGTCTCAGCTACTGGAGCATCACCACCAAGTCCTGGCCATGCTGGAGGAGGGGCCGGGGTGGGCGTGGTGTATTTGGACTTCGCGAAAACGTTTGACAAAGTTGACCATGGAGTGCTCTTCAGAAAATTAAGACTGCTGGGAGTCGGAGGTGAATTTCTGGCATGGATCCACAGCTTCCTAACAGAAAGACTACAAGCTGTCGTTGTAGGAGGCTCGAGATCGAGTGAGGCTAGCTAGGGTGAAGAGTGGAGTACCACAGGAAACGGTACTCTGCCTAATTCTCTTCCTCATTCACATCGCCGACATAGATGTGGCAGAGAACCACACCTCTGCATCGTCATTCGCGGACGACACCAGGATACTAATGACCATAACGGACAGGAGAGACTGTGAGAGGTTGCAAGAAGACCTCGCTGCAATATATGACTGGGCCCAAGTGAACAACATGCAGTTCAACGGAACTAAGTTTGAGGTTTTGAGATACAGAGGGAGCGGAAGATCGGGTATGGAGCACCGCTACCTAGCACCTGACAACTCGGAAATCGAAGAGAAACGAATCGTTCGCGATCTAGGAGTGTTGATGAATACTCAGGTCAATTTTGGTGATCACATAACGGCATTAACCGCAAGAGGTAGGCGACAGATGGGTGGATCTGGCGGACGTTCAAAACAAGAGAAGCGGAACCAATGATCACACTCTTTAGAGCTCTTGTAATACCAATCCTTGAATACTGCTGCCAGCTCTGGACTGCTGCCAGCTCACACTCGGCGCAATACTGCTGCCAGCTCACACTCGGAGCAGTGCGGCAACTGGAAGGTGTCCAGCGAACCTTTACTTCCAGGATCAGTGGGATGGAAGAGTTGAACTACTGGGAGAGGTTAAGGCGCCTGGGTCTGTTCTCACTGCAGAGGAGGCGGGAGAGGTATGTCATTCTGTACACATGAAAGATATTAACCGGAATGGCGCCAAACTTTGAGAGCGAGACCTTCAGGATTGAGACACATCACAACGAAAGAAGGGGGAGACTGTGCAAGGTCCCACCCACTACGTAACAGATCTGCAGTCTGATTTCAAGAAGCAACAACAGCATCGTGCATCAGCTGGCCCAAATGAGGGCAGATGAGCGATAATCAGAGGCGGCGATCCATCGTGGCCTGGGACTGCTACGTCTCAAACAAATACCAAGGTACTAAGGCACTAAGGCTAACTTCATGTCTACGAGGTCGGTATGTAAAAGACAGCATTAGACTGAATCTGTAAATGATGCGTTTCAGTTGCCACATGGAAAATTTGCTGGATTTTGTGGCGTGTGCGGCGTGAGACAAGGTTTGAAAATGTTTCAATTTGACAATACAAAGGCTAACACGAAAGACAACATAGAGTACGATGAGAACGATTAAAATTTAAAGTGATGTACGGAAACATGTCATTTCACAGTTTAAGGTCCTGTGCACAATATTGCATGATACTGTGGTGCGAGTCGCAGGCTCTTTCAAGTTAAAGATTCGCATGCGAAAAGTCATGGGCGATTCAATGCGGTACGAATTTTATAAGCCTCAAAACCATGATGAAACCATCATTTAAAACTAATAATGAAAACACCTTGAAGTAACATGACCGGCAATGATTGAATTCTAAAAAATTAGTTCCCAATTTAAATTAATTTGTTGATGAGGGTATAGACAAGTTTCATTGTGAAATAGTTCCAACACAGACATAGCAAATTGAAAATTAAATTTCAAGCGATTTCCTTTTGCTGTTATCTTGAGAACGTGGTCCGAATTAAGAAGCATAAAATTTGTCTTACTCGTTATGACACAGTTTTGAAATGATCAGGCAACTAAATTACGATTAATTAATTTAGTTTTATTAACCGTTAATTTGTTTAGGATTTAAGAGAAAGATTCCATTTATGTTTTATTGATTGTTATATTGAAAGTTATTGTAAAAAAACAAATGTAGCCTTCACCACATTCATGAACAAAATAAGGAATAATGATGCCAGCTTTACGTAACACAAACATCATGAGTTCAGCACGACATTATGAGTGTTTCCTGTGTATTATTGAAGATTTATTCGCAATATTATTAATGAAGTGTTCAGTGATTAAATTAGGCTGTGTGTAGCTCAAAATAAAAGTGGTCACATCAGTGATGATGCGCTCAGCATATAGCAGGCATGAAAAGCAATAACTAACTTTTTTGCAATGTAAACCAAATGTTTGAATATATTAGAAAAATAAGTAAGTAAATAGTTTTTAACGCAAAGATGTAATGCAGCTCGAGTAAGTGTCCTTTTAGAGGAGTTTCCGGTAAAAATTTCCACGAGATATGACACAATACAATTAAGAATAATTAGGTTGATAACTGTATCGTAGAAAATACTACTCACAATTTTTATTCCGTATGGTATTATGAAAGTATATGTAGAGTAGTATACACTTCTAAAATAAAAATTCCCAATATGATCAGCTTGCTTTCATGACCAAATAGTAGAAAATTTTATCTCATTTCAGGAATGCCATAATTCGAGGCTTACTGAAGTCCCGCATTCCAAAAATTAGTCTCTGAATGAAAAATTCCCTGCGATTTTATCATAAATTGAACGCTTAGAAATAAACTTTACAAATAGTTTCAGCGCTTTATAATGGAGAATAATAGTATGATCAGTGCTAGGGCTGGGAGTCCGGCTGCTCGTTCTCCATGGCGATGTCGCCGACCTTGAGTCCCTCCGCGGTGGTGGAGTCTTCAGTGACGCGGTCGCCCTGCTGCTTCATGCCGCTGCTGGCGCCGGGGCGTCGCTTCTTCTTAGCGTCCGAGGGAGCTGCGTGCAGATGACTTATAAAATTCAACCTATAAATTAGGAAATTCAACCTATAAATTAGGAAATTCAACCTATAAATTAGGAAATTCAACCTATAAATTAGGAAATTCAACCTATAAATTAGGAAACTCAACCTATAAATTAGGAAATTCAACCGATAAATTGTCAAAAAACTAAGATTTGTACCATGAGGCAAGGCATAGAGGTGATTGAAATATGCGGATAATTATATTAGTCGGACTAAATATTACATGGTAATGGAGTGTAATTCTGTTATTTAAACTTGATGTAATAATACGGGTGTGAATACTTTATCCGTTACTCCTTCATCCTTTCAGAATATTATTGAAGGTTATGCATCTTTAAACAAAAAACAAGCACATTTGTTACTATTTCGCAACAGAAAAATATAGATTAATTATTTCAAAATTAATTTGGAGTATTGGTAAATGTAGTGAGAAATTCAAATTCTCTGTATTTAGTTAGCTGGCAGTGTAATGATATCGGAAAGTGAAATTTGTAACAGAAGTTTTCGTGTGAAAGTTTCGCACTCGAGTCGGAGACTCAAAGCTGTGCGGTCTTTCACGCTTTACGACTGAGAAGCGAACCGAATTTAAAATGGATAGCTTATTCAAAAAATTTGTATGCCGCGAAGGAGAAAGAAGAAATTTTGAAAGTGAACACTTGATTTTGCACGAGTTGATTTTAGATGTCACACATGATACATAAATCGTTACGCATACACACAACTCAATTTTTTGCCTTGAATATAAATTTTACATCTGGCAAGTCGTTTCTGACTTAATTACTCAACGTTTGTTTGAGTTGAAGTCCTTGCGCGAGCATCACCTAACCTGGCTGGCACTTCCAGCACCTTCACCTGACCCAATCTATCGTAGCCTGATAAGCGATTAGGTTATCGTTATACGGATCTCACCTGACTCACTCAACCACAACATGACTCACGTCACCCTCACTCACCTGACTCACTCAACCACAACATGACTCACGTCACCCTCACTCACCTGACTCACTCTACCACAACATGACTCACGTTTAGGATTGACACACATGTAGCCGCACTGGCCGACCATGCAGCAGAGTGTGGTGCCGGGGCAGTGGGCGTCCCGCGTACACTGGTCCATACGCACGGCGCAGCTGATACCGTAGCTCTGAATGCCACCGCACGCCCCAGCTTTGCCTGCGATGAACATTTATATTTTGTTCAGCCGGTCATGAAGCTTTTTTTATGCTATGAGCATCAGTTTTTAACAGTATATAAATAATTTATTAAGGTACTGCGTGTGAAAATGTTTCGAAATTACTCTGAATCTGATGCTCAAGTTATTTGACACGTACGAGGCATATAGTAGGTATTCAATAATTGTTGTAAGACTTCGTGGAAATTCTAAGCTCTATCTCGTATAATGACTTGTCCATTTCGAGAAACGAAATGGACAAGCTACATTCTAAAATGTAGCTTGTTTATCCTTATTTATGTTCAATATGAGGAATGTTTTTTCATGTAAATATGAATTCTTCCTAAATAAAAATCGTGCGCTAATTTCAACGATGCTTCCAAAACTCACTTGTTGCTTCAGGAGTCTGTTTAGTGGACGCGACGACAGTTGCCTCAGTTGGGTAAGAAACCCATCCTTCTAAAGACTGAGGTGTAGTGGCCGCCACGGACGGTCTTTGAGTTTTACGCTTCAATGTGGGTTTTGGTTTAGGAGTGACTGTGTCCGGATTGTCCACTTTTGCAGGAACTTCAGGATTAGGTCCTCTTCTGGAAATGTATTTGCGTATCGGCGATGAAGCAGAAGCGCGCATTGAGGACGCTTCATCCTCCAATTGTATAAATGAATATGGATTTTCGGGTCTTGATGGCCTGAAAAAGGGAAGATGATGTTCCCTGTCAGGCGATCTTTTCCTAACAGCTGACTTATCGAGTTGGGAATTTTGGGCCCCGTTGCTGGATGGCTGATATAACTGGCTGTTGACGAAACATGCCTGGAGAACGAGACTTCGGTGAGCAATATTTTGGAATAAGCAATTTTTGAGAAGATTTTAGCCGAGGAACATTTTAGTAACGTGTTGAATATCAAATCGATTGGAATGTTCCCTGGATCCGATAAATTTTATTTTGATTCAGTTTTAGTTTTTTATGGGTCTGTGAGACATTATCGCATTCAAAACCTAAAATTCGTTAAAATTTTAGTCTATTTAGGAGTAAAATTCAGTATGCTAGCATAAAATAAGGTTTCACTTTTTTCGACATCCCAATAGACGGTTTATTAGGAGTTCTTTGTTAAATGAGACTTTAAACATATCGTTCTATAAGTACGAAATCCATCGTAAATCATTTTGATGGCTTGAAAATTATTGATTAACAGATTATCAAACCTGAGTAACGCCGAGCAACGAGGTCACCTGTTGCTAATTTATATTAATCGAAGACAATCGCGCACATAATATTTCTGTATGGACGCCATATCTGTCACTTATTATTTAAGAATACTTATACACAAGAGTTATATATGATTCATGCTCTGATGGAAAATTTAATTACTAATACTTGCTACTTCTGTATCAGTTCAAAGCAAAGTGATGGTTCTAAGCGGGAAGGAAGTGACGGTACAGTTCAGAATAGTTCGGCTGCAGCGGACACGACAAGACTGTTGATTACTCTCCTTTCATCTTGTTTACACATGCCAATCAATCTTTCTTCATTCAGAAAGATTGACGCGTATAGAATCAATGAAAGAATATGAATCTCATGCATTTCAGTGCGTTTTGATTGACTGAAAAATTTTGTATAGTGTTGTTTTATGCTTAACAGAAGACGTAATTATCAACCATAAACATTACTGTTAGAGGAAATGCGAGTACGCAGTTATCCAATTCTCAGTTAACAGCTCGGTATCATGAAAGGTGATATATTCGGAAATGACGTAATTGATAAATACACCTACATGCCTTTGAGCTCACAAACATTAAGCTTGCACTTCCTTGTAATAAGTATAGCTAAATATCGTATGTGGCTTTTTTAATTCCGTCGTTGAATTGATCGAAGTGAAAGTGAAGTAACGGTTGTGAACGCCGACCATGCAGAGACCGGCACGCTCTCATGAGGAAAATATTTATCGAGTTCAGCGTTACATGGACCGATGCTTCTATAGCGCAGTAAACAACACCTGGTTGTAAAGTTATGTTATGTTTGCATTTGATTTCGCCAAATGAATTTCCTTTGAAGCATTAAGCAGGTTAAATGTTTACTTACTTTCTCTCATCTTAGCAAGGAGCACAGATACCAAAGCATTTTGACTTTGATATTAATGTTTCATATTATGTGACTTTGGTAAAAACAGATTCATGATATTGAGTGCAGCATCTTAGCTCCCAAGTCATCAAATAATAAAAATTTCATTTCGAACGCATGCACAAGGGATACATTTATATACAGTCATTTTCTAGAGGAGCAAGTCCGCTCCTTGCACAAGTAATAAACAGTCGAATCACTCGAATGATGAATGAGACGCACTTTGACAAATCAGCTATAAAAGACCTAAGAAAAGTACTCTGACACTCAAATACATACTGGAACATTTATTATCACGCTGAGATATGAAGTACTTTGGTCACAAACCTGTGCGAAGAGTGTGTAGTAGAGAGCTGTAGGAGCTTTCATATCGAGAGACCTGAGGGCAAGAGAGAGCACCATGACAATTTGCAATAAATGCCAACCATGATTTTACAACAAGTCCTACTTGGAGCTGAAAAAGGTGCAGTTAGTCAATTTGAAAATATTGCTATTAGTCAGATAATGAAACAACGTTCAGAATAAAACTACTTAGTCATTTATGTCTCTATGATGCCAAAGTGTAGCGTACATAATTGCAGGTGAGTATTCAAATCACTTCAATAATTGACTCTCTAATGGAGAAGCGCTCATCAAATCTCCGGGAAGCTGCACGCAGTTCTTTTAAAAGACAAAGTTGCGGGTGTTTTTCTTCCTCGCTCTTAATTGCCAACCGCAATAGCTATCCAAAATTATCTTTAACACCACCGGGACAATCGAAAAGTTTCTCTCTATGCATTTGAGCGCACCAGCAGGCAAATGTGGGCCACTTATGCTCCCACGACCTCGTTTGTGTCGTCAACACCTGAACTATGTGTGCAGGAAGCCGTGTTGAGATTTCGTGCTTACAGTGAGGCATAGAAGAAAGTTCAGCTGAACCAGAAACTGACATTCAAATCCGATTTCAGCACGAATTTATCACTTTAGTTGTTTTAATATTATAAAAACCTAAACGCGTGGGTGTTTCGCATAACACCGCTAGCTCGCAAATGAATATGCACTCTCCGAACGTATTCAGTGAGTCTCGCGTTGATCACAAATGAATATATATAGGCTCGACGAACGTATCCAGTGAAGCTCGTATCGGGAGGAAAGAACACGAGGTGTGCTTGTGACGCACTAAATTTGTCAGTCTCTCTGTACCGGATTGAGGTGCATTCCAAATCTTCCGAAGGAAATGCTTAATTAAAACGTAAGATCTTTCAGTTTCTACGTCCCGAATCCATCGTTTTACTGTGAATACATGCAAACTCAAAGAGCCATAAAGTAAAATAATAATAATTAATCACAAACCTCGGAAATTCTGGTTTCCTTCAAATATTTTATCCTTGCGCAGAAACTGTTGCTAGATTGCAAGCGTACAGCGCAAATAGAACCGTCAATGACTGCATGTGCGCCACTACCACTCCCTTTCTCTCGCACCTGCAGACTGACTGCAGCGTCTACACTCTACACTCTGAAGTTACTGCGGTTAGTCAACTGTCTCCTTCATCACCTACTCACCCAGGATGATGATGTTCAGCACACTTGTTTATCAGGGTGTGACTAAGCCCTCACGATAGAACCCAATTACACAACGTTAGTATATGTCTTTTCGAGGAAGGCAGATTTATTGGAAATGATTCATTTCCAATAAATTATTGGATTATGTCCATGTCAAAGTTCATATTGTATATAGTACTAAAAAATGGTATTATTCAGATGAATTGACACACGCTTAAACGTTTATTCTTCCAAGTCCCCTGTCGAGTCAGGAGAAATGCCGATTTGATGCGAGTTAGTCTCGTTTCAGGAGTTTGAAAAATTGAATGCTTGCCGCTGTGTTAAGTTAGAATGTAATCAAATTACATATAAAAAAATGTATTATTATGTATAGGTGATTTGCTGAAAATGACCTGAATTAATTTATTTCTAGGATATTATGACGATTGAGATCATGGAATAGCGACTCTTAATGAAACTTTAGTCTACCATGATCAGTTTTCTTAATTCTTGTTAGAAAAAACATTTATGGCATCACTGAATCCGTAAACTAGATTCAGATGATTTGTAAAATATTCCATTACAGTCGATCTATATTTCAGAAATATAGCTTTACTCGTTAGCAACAAAGAAAATAATTGCGAAAGTATTATGATTGCTATTCAAAAAGGCTGGCTCGCCACAGAATTTAACTATAATACGGATGAATATAGAAACAAATTAGATCAGTACCCACTGCAGTCAGTGCAGTGGGTGGCAGAGAGCGCATTTTCTCAGTCACAGACGGACGGACGAACGGACATACATGACGAGCACAATAGCGCCTTTTTTTCATAAATGAGAAAATGCGCTGAAAAGAATCATCGCGTGCATCACTACCGGTCACGGCCAACTTGTCAAGCTGCCAAGTGCCAATACCAAGTAACTATAACTTGATTTAAGTCATAACTCGTTTGAGCATGCTCATCCATCGTTTTAAAATTGCTCTGAGTGGAGTAAAATTTTATTCAAAGTAATTTTGAATTTAACATTCTCAGCAACAATTTTTCTTTTAACTGTTCGCTGCAGAAACGTGCGTTCCGATCTCATTTATTTACAAATTAGGAAATGCAATGCACTACGAATGTTCTATAGCTTGGATTTTAATTATATCATTTAATTTAATAGTTAGAATAGGAGATGAAATCAAATGTTTTCTTTCTTCATTTAATAACCGACAAAGTGGTGAACAAAAATGACCTCAGAGGAACCTATAGATTGCTGATTTGCGTATTTAGATGATGAAAGGATCACTAGAACCGCAATAATGATTGCTGTCGAGTTCGCAGCCCTGTTTTTTTTTCAACAATAGTCCATACCATATAAGCGTTTCATCAATTCCTTCATAAACAGTGCAATGGCCTTTCTCGGACTGATGTGTAGATCATTGTGGCGACTGCAAGATTTCATGAGCGTAAACGTACATTTCGTGAACATCGATGTACGAGTACAACAGTTAGCCCGTTCCTTGGCTTTGGACGCGATTTGAACCTCGACTTTCAGTAACGTGATGCTCTATTGTCTGAACAAGTTCAATCGTCACAAATTCTAAGCGCGTCTGCATACTTGCTACGACAGGAGACCCACGCAGCAGTCGCTCTCGCTTCGGTATAGCGTGGTTTTCGAATAATTTGACGCCCTTTACTACTTATAATCGCATGCGACACCCAATCTGCTAATATTGTTGACTGAAAGTCATGGTTGCTGAGACATTTTCCTGCTAATTTTTTACAAAAGGATTTCGGTATAAACCAACTTAAAAGTTTTTAGGTTAACCGTTTCAGGTGTAAATGGATGATTGTTTCATTCAAATATCTCCGTATTTTTATTGTTTATTTTTGCATATAAATATTTTAAATAAGGAATTTTTTGACACCTCTCAATGCCTTGACAAAATTTTGCCAAGGATATTAATAAGTTCTAGGTAATAAAATATTTCAGTTGTTTCAATTGTTATTATTTTTAAAAGCATTATTATTTATTTTTCAAAAATATCGACATTTGCGTGAACCATTTAATTCAAATACGTGCTGATCTTCTCCAGATTTTCATTATTGTTTATTTGCATGATAGGGCATTTTTCCTTGCTTATTTAAAAAGCTCAGCACAGGAAATAAATAATCTCGAATTTTTATACAGGGATGAGAAGGTTTGAGATTTTCTTTACAATGCAACATCTTGAAGCTATTTTATTAATAATTCTACCTAATTTTTCGTAAAGACACAGTGATCGACTAAGATTTGAAGCTAGAAGAGCACCCAGAGTTGCTCGCTGCTGAAGATGTGCCACCTTTGTAAGCATAAACAAACTACCAACAAGAACTCCCAATTCCAAACTCACGTGGCTCTTCAATCTATTGTATTGCCCCCTCTGGAGCAATGCTCATTGCTGAAGTACACCCACTCCTTAGAAAACAAAGCTCCTTTAAATTCTCCGGTCGACCTTCGACTTAATTCTGCTTCATCCAAGTGACGTGTGTCCTTTGTTGCGCGTCCACGTCGTTTGCAGAACAGTAACATACGGCGAAAGCTGTGTATTGCTATCCCGTGACTGACGAGAAACATTGTATTTTTTTTGGTAGGCTTTCTCCTACATTTTTTCTTCAAAAAGTATTACGTTTTTCCACTTACTAATACCGAGAGCTGCATATGTTCCGTATAATACATTGCGATAAGATTTTTTTAACTGTACTAGGGCCACCCGTACAACCCGTTTCAAAAATTGGGTGTTAGGATAGAGAGTCAGGATAAAGGTTTTCGATCTACTCGGTAAATTTTCTTTAAAAAGTTAAAAAATGTCACATTGACGACTATCTAAATGCAAAAACGCATCATATTAACGCCTGTTCTCAAGCAACCACTTCAACAACTAGATGATTTTATTATAAGTAAAAAAGAGCATGTTTACACTAGTTTTAAGGTACAGTAGGACCAGAGTTGGGCCGCCACAAATAATAATTTAAGAAATTGGCACCGCATACCTCAAATTCCTCAACTTGAAGAAATCAAAGGACTTTTCATTTCCTTAACGAGTTGCCGCGCCCGCATAAACAAAAGACCTGTGTGGCGAGCATTGAAGCGAAGTCGACCCAGGTGCTATAGGTGCCTCTTACATTGAAGTTATTCGGCAATACGCATGACGGTATTTCAGAAAGTCAGAGCAGCGTGTAAATCCCATTGTTGTTTGTAATGGAGCCTAGAATGGTGTCAGGTGAACCAGACAGCCTCTGCCCCACAATGACAGCCATCCAAATGACGGCTCTCATTAGCATATAGATCGAGCCATTGGATAGTTGCTGAAAAGCCAACTGGGCTGCCTGCTCCACTAGCTCCATGTATGTTATGGGTAGTCTGTTAGGAATTATGATGAACATTATAATATTTGAAAATAATTTGAGTATAATTAGAATTTAATGCTTATTGCTTATTTTGCATTCGCTCATGACTGAAATAGAGATACCATATCCTTATCGTACTGCAATCGCTGCAGCTAATCCAATATTAACTGGAAAGTTGCAATCAACCTGGTTAAAACGCGCTCAGGGAGTGAAAATTGTATCAAAATATTTACAATGAGCTAGTCAAAGCGTTTGCTTTATTGCTAGGAATCATAAACAAATTTAGAAATAATTATTCATCCAAGCAAGATGGTGGATAGAGGAATAATTCATTCAATCGCATCATCAAGGAAGATGGTGTACGATGACGTCTAAAATTGTGAATATCTGCTTCAGATAAAATTATTGAGTAAAAAAATGAAAGGTCCAATGGTGAATAGTGAAAGAGTATTTTTCTGAGCATTTGTAATTTAATAGTTCGGTTGAGTAAAACATCAGCTTTAAATTTAAATATATAGAATTTTTAGTTACCCGAAACGGCGTGGCAGAAACTGAACTTATGAAGAGTCGCCTAAACTTCAAGTTTTTATTGAATGGCAGAACAGCGGGGATGATTTTACTTCACTGCGAACATCGTCCCCAAACAAACCATTTGGAAGAATCACTCAAACAAGGCCGGGCAGCGCCATTACTAAGCCAACTTTACCGGCATGAAATTAAAACCAAGCTCTTAAAATTTTTATGACAGGATAAAACGGAGGCTGTGTGCTGCAGTATTATATTTATAGAATATAAATTAATAGTATAAATAGCCGGGATAAAGCATAAACGATTGGTTAAATTTTTTTTCTTAATCTATAAAATCAATGTAATAAAGCGAATATGTTTATAGAATGTCCCTCTTGCCAAATTAGTGTTGTTTATGTATTATTACATTTGCATTTGTATGGGAATAATTATTCGCGTATTTTCCTTTTTGCTCGGAAACTTATCCTCTGAACGAAAGCATAACACTGAATTGTTCTTCTCAGAAATTTTTACTTCAGATTTGATTCAGGACTTGAGAATTTGAGGCTGTAGAAAATTGACGATTATTTGGAAGAACACCTAGTATTAAAAACAAATGCTTAAATATATATCAGAATGAAGATTTCCACAGGATTTTTGAAAGCCTTATCTTCAGACGACACCTCGAGGCAAAGCCCTTAACAGGGGGTGAAGCTCGACTAAGAGGTAGTCTTGTTGACCTGGAAGAACCGCGAGTTAACGAGGCCGTAGAGCTGCGGCGCGAACTCGCATGGGATCGCCTCACGCTGGAAGGCGCAAACCAGCGAAGCCTGGTCGAACATCAAGTGTTTGTTGCAGAAGAAACTGAAGTCGTAGGTTACGTTAGGGATAGACGGTTCGTTTGGAAACACTCCCCTCAATGGATAGCAGACGTGGAATATCTTGCAATTGTTCAGTGTATCAGCGTAATATCCATATGGCTGGAAAATGCAAAACATTATTATTACAATGAGGAAGTGATACTATCATCGTGGTTAATTTTTCCAACTATTCCTCAGGAAATTAAATTTGAGCTGAGAATTTTTCTTTCTCGTTGTCTACAAGATTTTTTATCCCTCTAAAAGATCTTCCATGAGCATTAAACAGGTTAGACTTCGATTGGCAGCTTGTCAATTTCTCTCCATGAATGTAACTGTTTTTAGTTCCGATGTATAATGATAAACAGTACAAATATACCTAATCAGTTGGAAAACGTCGGGATATCACTTAATCTGAGCAGAGAAGGCTAACACCACTTAAAGGTCGAAGGGTTAAGTCCCTTAAGATTTTTCATCATTTTTAAGTAGTAATGACTGATTGTATGAATATTTACTTAATCTTATTTCAGGTCACATTACTTTGAATTTGTTGATATTTTTCGTAAAAAGAAATAATAATAATTCTAGCAAATGAATATTAAATTATTTATGGAGCTTATGATTACATTAAGGGTCTGAAGTCCCTCTAAAGAAGGCCTAATGTAATGCTGCAACTGCCGAGCAGGCTTCCATAAGAGAGAAGTAGATATGTGCAAAGTTGCACACCATTAAATTCTTTTATACCTACATACTAACCCTTCCCGCGCAAGAAAATCCATCGACAATGTCGGGAATGACAGCCGAAGCGTTCGAGGCGAGTTTGTTGACCAGACGTCGCCGGCTCCTCCGTGTCGAGGGCTGCACGTTTACCAGCTCCGCATTACCGGGTTTGACCGTCGACAAAACTGAGTCAACTACAGATTGCTCGTTGAAAAAATCGTGCTTGTCGTTATTATCATATCTTTCGAGGTCTTGAGGCCGGTGTACTTGGTTCGGATATTCATTTTTGTACAGATGGTTGTTTCGCTGCTTTATTGGAACGCGTTGTCGTGTCTGGAAGTCGGGCACCTCTGGAGCCGTGTCACCTGGCTGCCTTCGGTTCGCGGAGCCGCTGCCGTAAGGATCTCCATAGTCAAACCCTCGCCTTCCCTGACTTGGATGCGCTTCTGTCGCTTCTCTTGTTCTCGCGCGGCTCTCGACGAGGCACGCTGCCACTGTTAACAATTATTATTGATTATCCTTAAACAAAATTCAGATTAAACTTTTATTTGAATTCATTCCCTGTTTCCAATAGAACTTCATCCATTAAGTTACTTACCGAGGAGCATATTAATGACAACTAAGATTATTGAGTTCATTTTGAACTCTGAAGTGGTTTTTTAAAAATATTCAGTCAAGAGAAGTTAACATATACGAGTAGTTTTATTCAATTACAATAAAAACGCCATGCACGAAACAAACTATGGGCCCTTCGAATATATGTCTTCTATATTGAATGAATTATTTTTATGAATACTTTTTACGACAAGTAAATCTGAACGTCCTGGAAGAATAGGATTACAAAGTTCCTTTATCAGCATTTATCACACATTTTACAGAGATGGTGCATGCAGGGTTATATTACGAATCTCAGGCAAGCACTGATGGTTTTTTGTTCCGAAGCTTCTTTTTATACACTTCTTTGTCTTGGGTATTTTCGCTCCACAAAATATCTTTCCGAGCAAGCTGTACCTCACGTAACAGGCGTTCTGAAACTGTCTACACGATAGAGGGGCGAATTCCTGCAAGTCTCATGCATGGATAACGCACCTTCGAGGAGGTCAAGAACACAGGCGCAATTCTGCCACTGGAATAGTTAAGAGATAGACGCGAGGCGAGAGCGATTCCGGACCGTTATCGTGAACCCTAAAGAATTGCAATGAATTAATCCGAAAAGAAAATTATTTGTTTGAAGATTTATGAAGTTGGATAAATTTTTAATTTTACTAAATAATTTAATTTTTGAGAAAGTATTATCAGGCTGGATGCAATATAAACAACGATTTATAGCAATCTATTTGCTGGTTAATAACTACATTTCGCAGTAATAAACCACAGCGACTGTTGTATGTGATTTTTTAATAATTTATTAGGCACAAGCTTTATGTGCTTTTAAGAACAGCGAAAGGTTAGCTTTGATGCCGTCAAGCGTGAAAAAGAAAAATCAATTTATTACGAGTGTGCCAAGTTTGAGATCAGATCCTCGAAACAGCTTCGAGTCCTGACAAGCGACCAATCTTGGCTCCCTTCGGGCTCCTAGCTTCTCCCATACTCCATTGAATATCCAAGAAATGGCTTTGTACAGGTAACGGTTTGCCCGCACTGATGCGGCATCATTGTCCAATAAAACTTTATTCTGGATATTGAACCTAACTTTATTCCCTAATTGGTCTCGGATTCCACAGATAGATCACACACTGCAAACGACTGTTGTGATGTTATGAGTTCGGAAGATATATCACAACTGATCATAGCAGAGAAAAAAAAATAAAAAACTCTTTATCAATGATGTTTATTTTTTGCTTAACACATGAAAAACTCATGGAATGATAGTTCGAATAAAAAACTCGAACTTTTATCCTATTATTCTACAATTAGTCAATCAGCACTCATTCTAGGTTCGGTATTCTGTTTCTGTTAAAATATTGCGCAAAATAGCTATGACCAAAAACTATATTCTATACACTATGGAATTATGCACCAAATGCTTGAGCGTAACTGCTAAGCTCCCATGAATATGTATGAATTTATGATGCTGCAGGATTTTTTCATGAACGGTTCCAAGTACGAGACCGATCACGTATATATTGAGCGGCTTTGCAGTGGGGATGCTTGGCGCAGTTGTATAGGGCGAGCGCAAGCTTTAATCTCTTGCTTAATGCGGCTCTGAGATCGCCCCGTCCAGCAGAACGCTTCTTCGCACGATGTCTCTAGCTGCACTAATAAATTCAGTCTTAATTTATCGGAGGGTATTACAGGGACATATTATCTTGAATATTTTAGTCGATGAGCGATGGAATTTCTGAGTACCACAGATGCGTAATTCATTCTAAGGGCTCCCTGTAAATTTTTCCCATTTTACGTATGAAACAAAAACTATGAGCTGTGTTATTAAGAAAATTTTTGGAATTAAGTTTTTCATTTAATTTTCGTAATAAGTTCTTATCGGAAATTTGTCTGCTGAAGTTAACATTAGTTACCAGCTTTTCTGGTATGAACAGCATTGATGACGGTTAATGCATCCATACACAGAATTAGATAATTCAGTCGTTCGTCTACATTTTATGCGGTTATTCCCAGAAATAAGGTAAAACAAGCATGAATACTGGATTCACTCTACACACATTCGTACAAAATACGCACGTAAACTTTTCAAAAAATATAACTCAGTACTCACTGCAGTGAGTGACAGAGAGCACATTTTCTCGTCGACGAAAACTTGAGGTCACGGACAGACGGACAGAACAGACGGACATGGCGAGCACAATAGTGCATTTTTTCCATAAATGAGAAAATGCGCTAAAAAGAATCTCAACCACTTCGGAAGGTAAAGAATTCATAAAACCCTAGTCGTGACCGCAGATTGCGAGTGCACGGTCTTTAAAATACGAAGCACGGCTATTATTGCACATGTATGTCATCAACGCTCGATGCGACGGAAACAGAATCCTGTTCGTCGTCGATGCAGATAGATGAGATGATAGTTCTCCTTGGAACGCAAAAATTTCACTCTAGAATTTATGGAAATTGGGAAGAAGTGCTCCGGCAAGTTGCCTACCTAGGATGGCCCAGATAAATCGAATCAAGCGAGAGCTGCCGAGATGAAAGGCCCTCCAAGCATGATAGATTTCTCACCTACGCATGCGAACGCCGCTGCGATATTGAGCCCACCGTGTTCCGATGACGAGCGCCAAAGCAGTGCTGGGTAAAGGCTTACCTGGCTGCGACTAAGGACACTCTGCGTCTCAAAGACCTCTGGTTTAAGATCTGTGGTAAATATCTGAACTTAAGCTAAATAATTCAAATATCCAGTAACGTGTTTTTTATGAAATAGTTCCGTTCATTTGAAGAGTTCAAGTTTAAAAAATACTTGTCCAGCGTACAATGTTCAATTTTTAAAATGAAGAAATATGACTCAGTTAACGAAGACACAAAAGGACACAAAAATTATGATGTAATATGCATCTGAGTGGACATTGACATGAACGGCCAAACTGCTCGTGAAAAATCTATTTACTTCATAGATTTATGTAAATCGTGTGCCGAGCTGCAGATCTACGGAATCTAACTTACGGAAGTTCACGATTGAGAAATTTTTCAAGTTACGGTACGTAAGGAAATTTCAGATGTACATGATTTCAGAGTCTGCTCCTACAGTTTACCAGCGTTAATTAATGATCAAATGGAAACACGTGGCCGAAAATGATACTGCGGACATGATATAAAAATTTCGATTTGCCTTATCTTTCTCATTCAACTGGTGCATATATATACGAGTAATTGCGATTGATGTAGAATATTTTGCTATTTTGTTATAAATCATGTACAGTTACTAATTATTCAACAGAATATTCTTTGGGAATTATCACATTCTAATATCACATATAATGCGTCTAATGAGAGTCGAAGTTTCCTTATATGATCAAGAGAATCATTTTGCTGTTGGAAAATTGAAAGGTTCGGCTAAAATTAAGTAATGATAGAAAAATGTAAACATTTTTTAATGTCATTCACTTTGTATCTTAAATAGATGCGCATAACACAGTGCCTTATTAAACCTAATTAGGAAACCATTAGTGAATAGGTATCAATGTATCAAATCTCCATTTTTCCACCTAGAAGTACACGATATCATTTAGAAAAAATGGTAAAAAGAAGAAATACTTCTTCATTCATTGCACACATAAACGCTATAATTGTTCCGGAGCCGAAGCAAACGGCGCAGGAAAGTGCTGGCTGGTGCAGAGTGTTATTGATGTATTTGCTGCTTCGTTGTGAGCAAGCAACGTCGTCTCACATGGCGACATTAGCATGCATTATATGCCACATCGGAGAGCCACCGCGGGCCGTGAGATTTACTGGCAAACATAAAGCGATCGTTTTTTTTTGTGATGGTCCTCGCTAGCTTGGTTCTGCCTCCAATTGATTGGCGTTTTTTTTTTGTTCTTTTTGTTGCTCGTTTTAACAAGATTTATGACGGTTTTTGTGGGTGACACTTTGAAAGTCAAATGAATTTTAATTTTTTTTATTCTATCGCTGAGTGACTTTCAAAAGCAGGTTTTAGCTGAAATTTACTGTCTCATTTTAATATGATGAATTATAAACATGGAGAATTGAGCAGTAAAATTGATTTGTTATTTGATTTGCACGATGCCTCATTAATTGACCATTTCGATCATTTTTTTTAAATAACAACAATTCATCCGTATCGAAGATTCTGAGTGAACAAAAAGGGACGGAACTTTATATTCTAAGTGCAGCAACTGCCTTTATATCACGAGAATAAACTGAAATGAACGCTAAAAAATTAATTCTATTTGTTCCAGTGCACAATTTCTCCCCAGACTACATGAGCCGATTATTAACAACGAAGCCCTGAGCCTGCACGGTGAGCATCTGTGATGGAATTTGAAAGGGGCTTGGAGCATCTGCCTGCCTCACGCATATCAGCCTCTGCCTGCCTCACGCATATCAGCATCTGCCTGCCTCACGCATATCAGCCTCTGCCTGCCTCACGCATCTCATGATCTCCCGGCCTCACGCATATCAGCCTCTGCCTGCCTCACGCATCTCATGATCTCCCGGCCTCACGCATATCAGCCTCTGCCTGCCTCACGCATCTCATGATCTCCCGGCCTCACGCATATCAGCCTCTGCCTGCCTCACGCATCTCATGATCTCCCGGCCTCACGCATATCAGCCTCTGCCTGCCTCACGCATCTCATGATCTCCCGGCCTCACGCATACCAAAATCTAACTGCCTCGCGCATCTAAGCATCTTCCTGTCTCACGCATTTCAACATCTGCCGGCTTCACGCATCGCAACATGTGCCTGACTCACGCATCACAGCATCTGCCTGCCTCATGCATCTCAGCATCTTTCATCTGCATGCCTCACGCATCTCAACATCCTCTTGCCTCACGCCTTGCAACAAAAAGTAAGAGAAACTTGCGGGCTCACGGAAGATGACATGTGGTCTTGAGTGAGGCAGAGTCGGCCTTGTGAGAGCACAAACAAATTTCCTTAATGGACTCGACATAATCAGAGGCTCTGGGCAGACGAGGCTGGCAAAGAGGGAGATCACATCGCGGCAACTGAGTTGCTTTGTTTCGGGTGCAGCGAGGTAGCAAAGCCCCTCAGTTCCATGCGTTGTTGCTTGATGCTAGGAGCATTTTCATGAGAGTCCAATTCTTCATTATTAGGTCTCTTCCCCATGCAAGACTTGATGCTTAATATAAATAATATTAGTCGTTGGAAACCTATTTCGAATGGGCTTGCCTAAACCGACGTTTTTATAACTTTTCTTTTTGATCGAGGACTTTACTCAATTGACTGAGTCATGGATAGAAAAATAATCTTACTCTAATAATCATACTAGCCTTGCTTGTTTTGAATATTGAACGCAGTTTAATCAGCAAATTTAAGTGGGGGTTAGTATATATATATTTTTAATTTGATTATCGATGTTGATTGCAAGTGTCAGGGACAGCAACTATTTGCATCAGCCATTGATCTCCAGGAACTTATCTTCTACAACAACAAATTTCAGTGCTCGATGGAGAACACGTTTCTTTGATTTATTGTCACGAGTGTGGAATGAAATGAGGCGACCAAATGATACTATTAACCTACAAATTCTGTGAGATGAAAGGATGATAAAGTTTTACACAAGTTTCGCGGTCTCATTTCATCAGAAGAAAGTTTACCACCGCGGCAAAATATAAGGCCGCCGTGAACAAAAGTTGGTGTGTTAATGTGGCCGAGGAGAGGAGGAAGAATTCGCTCTAATCCTGGTCACGTCGTCGGGCAAAACCATTCGTTAGCTGCGTGGATGGAAGTGGGAGAGTCGTCAATAATTACGAAGCTGCAGAATAAACAAAACTCAGTACAGTGCTCACTTCTCACTCCCACAATCTCATTAATTCTGCAAACCCTCAAGGTGTGAACATGCTAACTTAATTTGTTGCATTGTCAATTGTTTTCCTACTAATCAAAACCTGATTGCGATCCATACTAATCATAAGCTTTTGGTGATTGCGAGCTTAACCTTGAACAACGGGAACGACAGTAAAGTAAAAAATTATAATTCAGTGAGAACTAATAAAAAAACTGGATGATTTTCCTCAATTAAGTGCCTGCCCAAATGGAACCTATATGAATATTATTGATTAATCGTCAATTAATCTTTTATATTTGCCAAACCGACAGTAGTTTGGAGGTGAAACACTTTAGAATCCACTATCCAAACAAAAAATATGTCAACTATAACGGTAAATTTCTAATCAAGATGATGAGCAGCGAGAATTGATCTGAAAATGCCGAACAATTTAATGAGGTGTACCTAATTTCATCAAGGAGTTTGAAGAATTAAACGCAAGGGTTCTCATATTCTTTGATGGATCTAAAGAAATAGAAACGCGTCTCTCATTTCCCTGGTGGATGTTAGGAAGTAGAAGCAAGCTATATCCTATTAAATGATAGATATGATGAAGTAGTCATGAGTGTCTACCATGAACTTCTCTAGTGGCAAGATTCCAAAGATTTTGGGCCATTTCATCGGTACAACTGAGGGGCGCAACCGAGGGCAGGTGTTGCATTGGCTGCTCTTAAGCTCCCCTCGAGGGACACATGATAGGAATGCTATATGAGCTGCAGATACGTCTAGTTCAGCTACGACTGCTGCTGCTACGACTGCTGCAGCTACGGCTGCTACAGCCACGACTGCTGCCTCTATGACTGCTGCAGCTACGACTGCTGCTGCTACGACTGCTGCAGCTACGGCTGCTACAGCTACGACTGCTGCCTCTACGACTCCTGCAGCTGCGATTGCTGCCTCTGCGACTGCTGCAGCTACGACTGCTGCAGTTACGACTGCTGCAGCTACGACTGCCGTAAATTTAGTAGCCGTATCTGCATAACTGCAGCAGTCGTAGCTACGACTGCCGTAAATGTAGTAGCCGTATCTGCATAACTGCAGCAGTTATGCAGATACGGCTACTAAATTTACGGCCGTTCATGTTGCGGCTGCTACAGCTACGATTACTGAAGTTACGGCGGCTGCAGCAAAGGCTAGTGCAGCACCGAATGTGCAAGCTAAACAACTACTGCAGATGTGTCTGTTGTTGCTATACAACTGCATCAGTTACGGCAACTGTAGCTACATTTCTTGTAGCTACGACTGCTGCAGTTTCGACAGCTGCCGTTTCGTCTGTTTCAGTTTTACCAGCTACAGCTTCGACTCCTGCAGTTTCGTCTACTGCATTATTATCAGCTTCGTTTGATTCAGTTTCGTCAGCTGCAGCTTTGGCTGGCGCAGCTTAGACCGCTGAATCGGCTCAGCCAGGTTCGAAACATGATCAGTGGCTGATCGTTGACCATTCATTGGCAGGTTATAAATAAACTGCGTGCAAAACAAAACAAAAAGCGCGCGTTATAAAATTCAAAACGAAAGCGCGGATTATAAAAAGTTGGTAATGACCTTTCGGAGAAATCATTAATATCAAAAACCTAGCAGCTAGCTTTTTTAAAAAATCTCATTTCAGCCTACATGAGATAATGTTTAAAATAGTCGGAGCAACGCACATTTTTATTAAATTATTTGTGGCTAAAAAAGGAACTGTAACATTTAAAAAGCGTTATAAGGCAATAAAATGTGAATGCGGCATTATTGCAGATGGCATATGAACCATAATTCTTATTCGGTTCAATTATTGAAAAATTGTGGCAACAAATTCTCCATCAAATGAAATTGCTTTACTGTTAAGAAAAATAAATTCATCGATTTGGGTTTTATATCGGAATGTCTGTAATTGCGGTGAGATGGTTTGAATTTTAATGTAAGATAGGTTCTGTAGTGATCTCGTGTTGAAATATATTATTCAAGCGTGCGCTTTATTATTCACATTTACAAAACATGGTTTGGTGAGTAGGAACGCAATAAAAATATTATTTAAGTCCTCGTCAGATGTAAAAATTCTGCGTCAATTTATCTATAGGATAATAAGTTCTCAATGTTCATGATGATAAAATTTATGTGCAAAATAACTATCGTAGTTACTGTTCATGGAAAGAAAAGTTCGAGGGCATGTAGCGGAGGCCACAGAGGTTCATCTGGCGCGGCATGATGATGCTCGTTGGTGAAGGTCTCACTCATGAATGGTCTAAATTCGTGGGTGATTTATCAGCTCTGACATTTCTCACTCCAGGGCAAAGGAAAATGGACTTCAGGATTTTGCACATCGTCTGACTAGGAATAATTTAAATAAAAAATTTTGGCGATATTGAATTTGGCGTAAAAACTACGAGTAAGGATATATATACCTGCTAAATACATACCAGTTGTCCATTATTTTGTTCCCATTAATATTCGCAAAAATGAAACTATATGTATTGTAACTATTGATATATTAAATAATTTTAACTTTAATTTCAGCAATTTATGTCTTAATAATTTTTTCCATTTTCCTTGAAACAGATATGAATCGGCTTATAAGGTATTATTAACATTGCAAAATATACCGCATGACCATGATCACAAATAATTCACCACTCTAAATTACAGCCTTTGTTAATTAAGTTACATGGAATAATGCACACAGTAGAATTTCAAGAACATTCGCCGACTTAAATCTCTCAACTTTAAAGCTATTGAGCCGGAACAATCATAACTTCTGAAAGCGGCGAGAAAATTTCACCTAAAGTTTTCTCCTCCCACTGTAAATTGAATTATTCAGGTCTAATACATTATTTATGAATGAAATTAGATTCCTATTTGATATAAAAATTAAGAATGAGAATTATTATTGAAATTATCGAAAAAAATAAACGCAAGCGACTGAACCGAAACTGTAAGTCAACGACCACCGTGACACGTGGCAGATACCGAGCGTTGACCTCCAGAAAAACCGCATGGCGCACGTGAATATGCAAATAAAAGCAACTTGAATGTGAAAAAAGAAACTTTGATTCGTGATTCCGTTCCATTCGTGATTACAGTGAGCTTCGTGCGATAAGATGCTGGGCGAAAAGTATATAAAGGTAATGCTGCATGGAGAGGATATCACTGAGTGTTCTACTCTGCACAGCACTACTTATATACCCTCAGTCTCAGCGAACTGATGTGAGTAATGTGATATATAGTGATTGTTCTAGCATAAGCATCAGTACTCGGTCGGATTGTTAACATCTCCCAATTGTAGTCAAATGCTGAGTTTAATCAAACAAATATTTTTAGTTGCCTAAAGAATAATATGATTAGAATAATTGTCTAAGAATAATAATATTATTTAAGATGAAAGAATAAATTCTTTTTATAGATTCATTATGCGAAAGAGATCGAATTGGCTTTATTATTAATAGCAAATTTTAATGTCTTTACGGTTATTAAACCAGGAATTATTTTTCAGGAGAGCCAGTGAAATGTCGATCAAGGTCAAATTCGTAACTTTCGTTGGTGAGTTATTTGTAATATCACAATTTGCATGTTGAACTCTAAATATGGTTTTAAATGATTTTTGAAAAGAATAATTCGTTTTCTGTAAATTTCTGCAATTCAACAGTAGCACTTCCATGCTCAATCCTCTCGGACAGTTATTCTTCAATGACATAATGAGCAGAATACAAACATTTATCGCAATTAAAATAACACGTGCGACGAGTGTTGCCGATGAGGATTTTACTGATTTTTCAGCCACGTTACTGGTCGTCGAGGGCCTGGTAGTTCCACCCGACGACGCCGCCGTGGCAGGCAGCGAAGACTTCTTCACACGAGAAGAACAACCGCTGACCGACGCTCAAGGGAGATCAGCAGCGTACTCTCAGTACCATGACCAAACTGATTATGACCAATATCAATGGCAACAACCACAGGGAAATAATTACGATACCGACGAAGACACATGGTCACAAACCCAACACGGAAGTAGATACGATGGTGTGGAAAACCAGAAGCGACCCTTGATTTCATCGTTTGGAAAAATGGTTTATCAGGAACCATCTCAGGCTCAGGAGCGTTTCCCTCAAGCTTCCTACACTCACGGAAGTAAGACCTACGGACACGAGGATCCTCCTAAGTTTGCCTTGCGAACCCACTCTCGTGTTCCTCTCCTCAGCAGGCTACCGGCAAACGCTACTCGAATCAGGCCTAACATTGTTGATGGATTTACCTGCGACGGAAGGGTAATATTATTCAATAAAACTTACATCTCATGAAAGAACATCATTAAAATTGCTGGCAATATATCGATCGTTATATCATACCGAGTCAATTTATCTCTTTATATGAATAGATTTAGTTTAATTGTCAAATTTGCGACATTTTCATGTTTATTCATTTATACGTCCGATTTTCATTTTCCAGCCTTACGGATACTACGCGGACCCGCTCAACGACTGTCAGATCTATCACGTGTGTATGCCCCTGCACGGAATCTTCGCCAACGACAACTCCGTTCCGGACGCAACTTACATGTACAGTTTCATCTGCAATGACTTCCAGGCTTTTGACCAGCAGTCGCTGACCTGCGGTTACCGTTCAGAAGTAACCCCTTGCGAGGAGGCTGCCGGTCTCTACGATGTCGTCAATTCTAGGTTCTTCCGTGTTCCCTCAACCCCTGACAACGTCATTATATCCGTCCTCCCCTGACGAGTTATGTTCAATTTCTCTTGATTTCTTCATTAGGACATTTTAGACGGTAGTGAAGCCGACGTGTTCGGGTCGGATTTTATCACACGTTGCTTGTTGAATATCTGTTAGTTTTAATGGGCATTAATATATACTTAATTTTCATATTATTTAACTACTCTACTGGGAAGTGGTTTATATTTAACTTCTTATTAAAATGGTCGACAGCTCGAACCTCCTTTACTTATATATTGTAACAATAACCCAAATGTATTACGGTTTCTACATGATAAAAACTTCATGGTTAAAATTTTTTATTTGAAACATTTTCTTCATAATCGTTTTAGGGGATAAAATAAAATTGCAATTGAGATTTTTCACTCACCTACCTTCAGCTGCCGCAAACATTGTACACTCAGCCTCAGTCAAAGTTCACTTCCGGATTGAACTCGCCCCGCGTATACTCATTAATCGCGATCACTGACAGCCGTTAGCCATAAAGCTCGATTTTGGCCCAAAGCCATTCCACCGAGCCGACCAACCGCATTAATATGTTGATGAAGAGACAGGCACTTCTCGACCCTGGGGACATTTGTTGGCTTGCAACTGAAGGTTGGTTTCTGTATGAGGGTAGGTTTAAATAATAAAGCAGAGGCGAGCTCATACAATTACAGCGCTCTGGTCAACCGAGTGTCACGCTCGACACAAACGTCAGAAAACTACGGCTCCAGTAGTATGCAAGAAGAAAATGTATGGAAACTTCAATCGTTATGAAAAAGGCTCATGACTGAATCAACTAAAATAATGTTCACGTATAGAAAATGCAGTTAAAAGGATTTTAAATGTAATATGTTGAATTTACACGCTTACCTGCATTACACTCAAAACCCCGTGTTTGATACAATCATTATTACCGATTATCGACCAAAGCTGAAACACCGGATTCATAGTCAGCGTTCCCTGTTATCAAAAACACTTCTAATAGAGCTTTATGACGTGAGAAAGTACTTATAGTGTATCCTTAAACACCGTCGTGAGAGTAGACGATGAATGATGACTGCGCACGGTGCGCATTATGAACTTGACTTTAAATTGACAAACCGTTGTTCGAGCACCGTGATCCATTTTTAATTAGATTTGAGTGTGTAGTTCAGTTGGAATCAAGTCATAATATTCTTCAGTCCGATAACTTTCAATGAAGTCCTAGAGGAGAATTTAAGAATGCCAACTTCACTCGAACTCTCTGATCGGGTTCCGAAGTCATGGTCGCATTAAAGAACACAACAATAAGGGGCAAGCATGCGAATTGATAGGGAATTACATACTGAGCAGAGCCCGTAATGTCAAGCCGTTACGGTATGACACTTTTTTATCATCGCGGTGTGATTTTGCAGTCGCTGTTCACGGTACAAATTTGCTGAGATGCCAGAAGGAACTTGCAGTTCACTGTAGAAAATTTTCTGGAAGAAGTTTTTGTATGAAACAGTATTTAATGTCAAATTTAGGAATCATCTCCTCATTGCATTTTTTCAATTTTATGAATTATTGGGCAATTTGAAATCATTTATTCCGATAATATGGCACCGTGACTAAAGAAATATTCATTCATAGAATGATTTTTTGAATAATATAATGTCCTGTAAAATTAAGTTTATCAATCAAATTCCTTCATCAAAGTTTCGCTTGGATGTAATCTCGCAAGCTGATTTCGAATCCCTGGAAATTGTTTTCCTTTGGAAGCAAATTGTGAAAAGCGGCTCCGCAAGAGCGACTGCCTGTGCAGTTACCACAGGTTTAATGCCAGAGAAAACTCTTCGCACGCAATAACTCAAGCCTTGTGCCAGCGTCGAGGGGAGGTGTCGCTGGAGAGATCTTTTTGACTTGCAGGAAGGTCGAGGGTAAGGTGGATGAGGGTCGCTGTGATATTTATTGGCTCATCATCGATTCAACGAGGAACTGTGTCTAAAAAATTCTAAAGAAAAGCTGAATTTTGGATCAGCGAACGCAGCGAATTGAATAAAAACTTCCAACTTTGGTTCAGGTGACAGTGCGATTTACTGCCTTGAACAGCTGCGAAAAAATAGTTGTGAAGAATGTCCGTTTCCATCGAATAATTCAAGTCTAAGCTTGAAAATTCATTGCTTGGTAGTTTGAATCCCAGATTCGAGTTTTTTTTATTTAATTATGATTTTTTCCCCAAATTTAAAGAAAGTTTTTTTTTGCATCTGTCTGCAAAAAAAATCTTTATGGATATTTTCACCACGCGAATAAAACGGCATCTCTTTTTATGCATGAAGGTTCTTCGGCGGCAGCTCTCAGAAGCATGAAATTCGAACATTAGCGAAGGCGAAGAAGGATATTTCTAAAATAGTCGCCCAAATATTGCTTAATTCCTGGAAGATGAGAGCCAGCACTGGCTGGATCAGGGACTATAACAGCCAATATTAGGTGAGCCTATGTGTTCGCTCAGGCTGCAGGTCATGGATAAACGACACTCGCCATCTATAATTGCATTCGCACGCCCTGAATGGCGCTTAATCCTGCACTAATTGGCGGTCTCTGCGATGCTCCTCGAAGGCTGTAGGACTTACCTGACGCTGAGTAACTTTTAATTCGGTATTCGGAAAGCTTTTAATGATGTGTTAAAGCCTGCAACTCACAGAACGGATCCTTCATGATAAGTAAAGAATAAAAATAGCGAAAGGTCACGGTCTTCGATAAATTTGTCTTCATGAGTTTGTCTGTTGAAGTGCGGTAGTCAAGGAACGCATCAGTCGTCATTGGACGCAGCGCCCATAATAGTGTTTCTAATTTAATGACGTTTATTGATGTATGTTCATTCGATTGAGTCGGTAACTTGTACAACATGTATTTTTTTCTTCTGAACATTCAACGGCATTGCAATGTATCTCGAGCGATCAAACTGGCCGTCTGTCATAATATTGATTAAATTAATTAGTGGCCTGAGAATTTACGTCATTAATAAAAAATTAAATAATAAAAATGAATTATTTAAATAACTACGGGCTGAGAGAATATAAGCTATCTCCGTTCACGTCTTTCTCGTCCATTTCGTTGAGGCATAATATGACGAAGAACAGCAGCCGCTCTCCGCAGCACAGATCTGCCTCCGATGACAAACTTAAAAGGCCCACCGATTTTAGGAGCATCTGAAATTTGGAAGCTAATTTCCTGCTTCGTTGGTTTTCCTTCAGAAGATCAAGCTGCCCATTATTAAAAGAATATTTGGCGAGGCGGAGCGACCTTAGAAAAGCGACTCCATGGATTTAGCCAGGACGTCCAGCGAGAGCGGTGGTGATCCAAATGATATTCAAATCTAGATTTTTGATGGTCAACCGCCTCGAGATCACCGACTGCTATGCTTCATTTCTGACTAAATGAGAAAGGTGAAATGTTGGTGACGAAATTTTGACCACGATAAAAATAACTAACGCAATCGATTTAGGTGTGATACAACTTCAATTGAAATTCATTGATCACGTATGCTGCATCTGAATTTTTCAATCATTGGACAAGGCAAAAAAAATTAACAATGAAATGAATAAATAAATGAAGTGAATAAAAACGCTGGGCTCATCTCATAAATTTTCCAGAGCAGCTCATCGTATTACTTTCAAGTCGGATAGAAGACCAATGCCAGCAAAAAAACTATTTCATCAAAGGACTGCATTCAAATCTCGCCAAGAAAATTCACCGGAGAAAAGTTGGTCCGGATCCTCGAGGCCGGAGGCAGGAGCGTCCTAATTAGAAAGCGTGCTGAGCGAAAGGCGGCCTCCTCATAATTTGATTGAAATCCGCAGCTGCGAGCGCAGAGCTTGCCCCGCACCTGCGCCCGTCTACTTATTGAGTGTCTTTAATGAGAGGCGTGAGTGGTGTGACGCGTGAGTGGTGTGAGGCGTGAGTGGTGTGAGGCGTGAGTGGTGTGAGGCGTGAGTGGTGTGAGGCGTGAGTGGTGTTGGCGAAAATGGTGTTGAGTGGTGTGAGGCGTGTTGAGTGGTGCGAGTAGCGAATGGTGAGAGGCGTACAATGAGTGGGGTGAAGCTTAGTGTGAGATGAGTGGTGTGAGTCTTAGTGTGTGATGAGTGGTGTGAGGCTTAGAGTGAGATGTGTTGTGATGAGAGGCGTGAAACGTCGTGTTTGATGATTAACCTGCTACGAGAGTTACAACAACGTATACTTCTGTTATGTGATCTCTCCTTTCTTAAAAGTTATTCTTCCAACCTTATTAAATTTTAAAGTTAGGTTTCATATCCAGGGTAAGACCTCAGTCTCGACATATTCCAGCAATTAGTTACCAGACTAATATTCGCCGAACACATTAACTTCGTTTTCATCTTTTACGTCGTGCGTCGCCGAGCGTATAAAACGCGTCACCACGACGAGTCGACTTTGCCGTACTCCTGCCGTGTCCGGAGATTGATGAAAGGAACAGGCTCTGCACCGGAGCTCTTATCATTGTGGCACCCTCATAAATTGCATCTCTGCTTGCCATATGAGGGAAGGAGAAGGCCTGTTTTCAACGACAGCTTCTCCGCCATTGTACCTCCCCTATATAGGACGAAGGAGTTCATAGTGTTGCGAAAAGCAGGCATAATTAAAAGGGAATGAGTTGTTTAGATAAAGAATTCTGGATAACTGAGAGTGACGTGCAAGTGAAAAAAAATTAGATTAATAGTTTGGACCAAATTCGATGACTCTGTGGACTCGGAATTCGAGCGCTCACACTAAAGTGGCTGGTAAATGCTGAGAAATATCGCGCAACTACGGTTCCACGTCTTACTCTCATTCACCAAAAGTTGCTTCCATTTTAATTTATGTGTTTGCTTTGCTTCCCGCTGAATAATTGGTAGCGTCCGTGGCTGTAGAGTAAGTGCACAATACTACCGCGCGACTAGAGGCTCGTTTATGAAGCGCTTCTTTCCGGCTCTTAGAGCTTCCAAACCCACAAATGAAACAATAACAGCCGCGGGGCTTTCCAAAGCATCCGCGCAAAACTCCGTCTGAAAGTCAGAGATAGACGACCGCTGCGTTGCGCAAGTCGTAATGATTGTGTGTACATTTTGGGCATAAAAATATACTTAATGGTGGTAGCTACACGTTGAATTCTGCATTATACCAAGGCAGTATATATCGAATTTTCTGATGTTTATAAGTCTATTGCGTGTTCAAAATCCTGTGACCGCTATTCATTCCTCTAACCGAAGTGACATGACAGATATGATAAACAACGGTATTCTCTACTTAATCTTTTATGAAGTGGAAGGATGTAACATTACTTAATTGATGAAGATGCAATTTAAAAGATTTATTTCGGCCGAATAAATAATAAACAATCGACCGGAAATAGTGACGGCAGGAGAGTTATATAGAGTCCCTAGCGGTAGCAGAAACCAAAGTAAGCGAAATAACTCAATGAAAAATAAAATAATCCTCAAAATACAGCACTGAGAACAGAACAATAAAGAGAGAACTACCGAGCACCGATGCAAGCTGGGCTCACGACAAAAAACAGACAAGAAAAATTAAGGATTTTGGAAATTGAACACGGTAAAAATACAGGAGTGCAAACATACTGAACACAGTTGAGTCCCATAGAGTCCCTAGCGGTAGCAGAAACCAAAGTAAGCGAAATAACTCAATGAAAAATAAAATAATCCTCAAAATACAGCACTGAGAACAGAACAATAAAGAGAGAACTACCGAGCACCGATGCAAGCTGGGCTCACGGCAAAAAACAGACAAGAAAAATTAAGGATTTTGGAAATTGAACACGGTAAAAATACAGGAGTGCAAACATACTGAACACAGTTGGGCCGGCATCCCAGCACGTGCAATAACAGGCATCTGCCCACGCTCCAGGAAGCCGGCAAATCTTGCTCCGCTTGTGCTTTGTGCTGCCAAAAAATCTAGGAGGATCAAACGCCCGGAAATGGGCGTCGGAGAGCATCGTGTCCATCCCGTCACTCTTTCGAAAGCTCGCTCAAACACCAGCCTGTGAAGGCTTCTTAAAGCGTTTTACGTTGAAAAAATGCGAGACTTTAGAAATCGACAGCATCAACTTCCACATTGTCTTGAACGGTTCTATTTGTCTATCCTCTTTGAACTTTATTCGTTTGTCTATGTCTGTGCGGTAAAGTCAGTAAAAGTTGTAAAGCCAATTTCAATGGAGCTTGTGCATGAGAAATAAATAATCGAGGATTTAAAATATTTTGGACTTTTCTGGACCGTATCCTTAGAGTGTTCCGTTGCATTTGTTCTCGACTGTAGAATCATTAAATCAACTTACAAAAGAAAGGATGCCTAGCCACGAGGGGGTTCGAAGGAGGGTTTAGGTTATCCTCGTTACTGATTTATTTATTAGTCCTTGCTTACATACATCATGGATAACCTGTTATGAAATTTAAATTTTTGAATGATTTTTTCCGAATTGTAAATCAAATATCAAACTTTTGCCCAAGGTACGCCATTTTTATACTCATACAGAAATTCACCTATTTGAAAAATTATCAGCTACTGTGATTTAATATAAATTTATGATAAAGGTAAAACGAACAAATAATGGGATATTATCGATCGTGAAAAGTTGCAAAGCTCCTTTGTAGGTACGAGAAAAGTTACTAACGTGCAACTGATTGTGTAGCTCGATTCACATAAGAAATTAGAGTATAATTTGGCAATATAGATGAAATTTAATCACATTTTCCTCACAATAAAAGGAATATTGAAAACATTTCTGAATAATCTTCTTCTTATCAACAAATTACATAAAACAAATAAATTGATGCGAAACTAAATTTTTACCATAGGTTTAATCATTTTCAGAGCGGCATCCAAACAGTTCATTGCAACTTGCGGTGAGTAACAACCAATGAAAGGACTCGTGTAATTATGAAAGATTTACTATGCATTCAAGCCGAAATTCTACAAATAGACGCATATTATCATCTAAACAGCATGGAAAATAAAAAACAGTGTTCATACAAACACAGAAAAGCATAAAGTTGGTTAAAAAAGGCCCTATAAACCTTCTTAGCTACTCAGCTGCCTATAATTAACATAATAGTTAAAAAATGCGTCCGCTCGAACTTGTTACAGGCTGAAGTTGTTTGTACTCAAATTTGAAATATCCCGTAAGCGAAATTATATGAAATTAGAATTTATTTAACCACATTGAGCATTGCAGGTAGAAATAACCAAAAATATCCCATAACATGAGTAATATATGCGGCTTCAGCATGGCAGATGGAATGGCAATGAAGAGACGTGACTCTGCTCAGATCATCACTCAAGCTCGAATTTCTCATTAACGTCTAGTGCCATGCATTTAATTGACAGGAACCCAGAGTTCGCGTAGCCACACAATTAATTTCTATGACAGCACCGCAGTTCCAGCCTTAATTTTATCAAAAAAAAGCTTGTCATTGTCAGCTTGTAGAACTTCCACGTGCAAGTTCTCGCTTAACGCAATTAGTTCAAATCTCCCCACGCTATCTATAAGCGAACAAGAAACGCGAACTATTTATTTTATTTACTGCTAGACATTTTTCGGAATAAATATTAAACAATATACAATAACATCCTTATTTACAATACTATATGTTTTTTCTGTTCATAGAAAAACGCAAAAAGTAAAGGTTTTAATTTTTAAATGTCAATAAAAAATTTTGAACTGTTTTTTTTCGAAGTTACGATGGTAAAATTAATAATGGTTGAAGTTCTACATAACAGGTTATTTAGCTATATTTTTTTAATTTTGGCTTGCAAAAGTTAACGACACAGCTCATTTTTTAAGAAACGCTTTGACTGACTCAGATGGAGGGATATCAAACGTTCAGATACGTCGTTGATCTTATCAAAGTTTTAAATATGAAATATTATAAATTGGGTCATTCAAAATGTCCAGACATTAGAAAGGAGTTCTGCTCACGATAAGATTCTCAATGGTTTTGAAAAAGAAACATCATAAGGCAGAAATTCATGCCAATGAATGTTGTAGCCTCCTTGTCAAATGTCTCGCTGTCGCAATAGGCTTGAGAAAAAATATTCTCATGGCAGTCTTTTATTAGTCAAAAAAATAACTAAGAAAACAATAAACGGCAACGCGAGTTATAAAACTCAGACATAATAATATCATACACATATCTGAATGTTCAGAAGCAAGATATAAGCATTCGTTTACTTGACCATTGACCAATAGTTCGCCGTGTTCACTAGTGCCGTTGTTGTTGTCGTGGTTCCCCGGTCTCATTTTTATAAGAGACCCCCCTCGCGCAAGTACGAACTAGTGCCGTTGATATAGTGTGTGCAGAGGTGAAGAGTAGCGCTACGCAGCGATTCGTCCAAGCGCTGCCAGCAAGAGCCGCAGCGAGAGATGAGCGACCGTCGCAGACGATGGAGAATCTGAGAGCCCGCAAGAACAAAGTCTGATAATTGTCTTATGAAATGTTTCTAATTATATATATTTCAAATTTTATGCAATTATTTTAAATTACCTAAATCTAATGAGTCAAAAAACTCAGATAAAATATGACGTGTGTGTAATTACTGCACACAGAAACGCAGCAATTGAGCCTCCTCCTTATCTCGACGTGGAAAGAATAAATAAATTGATAAATATTGTAATTAGGCAGGTAAAGAAGAAGCGTTTGAATTTTTTCAACATCCAAAAAGTTTGAATTTTGTTGAACAAACTATTACCGCAATAAGTAGAAATAATTTCACCCACCTAAGTCACAGCAATAAAATCACAAGTTGTTTAAAGCCTGTAAACTCACTGAAAAAATAGAAGGGGTCATGCCGGCTTTCCTCTGCTTGAGTGTGAGGTTGAAAGTTCGTCTCTCTAACGGCCGTCTCTTGACTCTGCAGGTAAATGCTGGCGATCTTGGCGATACACTTCAGCCGCAAGTGTCCGCTGCACTCGCAATGAAAAAAAAACAGTCAGTTGATCAAGTTACTATAATTTGAGCGGCTAAAATTAGAGGCTAGTTTTAGAGGCTAAATTACAGTTAAGGAACACTGAGTATGTGAAATATGTAATTATACCTTGAATAAATTCACTTGCTTATAAGGTACGATATATTTACCTAAGCGCAGGGAGAAAAGTAATTTTTTTAGGCTTTATCACCAGATGTGGTAAATTAGACAATTATATGAGATGAATACATCGGGCTGTATGAACTTTTTGAAATTATTCCACGACAAATATTGTTGGATCACAATTGCTTGAATTTCTCTTCAATACTACAGACACAACAAAAGAAGATTATTCATTTGTAAATAAACTCATTTTTACAGTAAAATTTGCATTCGCAACATTTTTCATCCATTATTGCATTTAATTAAATAGCAATATTTTTTTACTGATTGAACCGAAAGATTTGTTTGTTCCATATATTTTTTTAAATTGACTGCAAACGAATCTCGGGGATAATCATGTGGAAAATTGTCTTGCGAATTGAGATGTTGCGAAAAGTAATTGAAGATATGGCTGTAATTCCCGCGGAGTTGAACGCATTCGGCAACTGCAGCGGCCACTGAAGGTGAAGGCAAAACTATTGCCTATCTCTCCCTTAGTGATTTGATGCTTAAAGCTCTGTACTGAGGCTTCGCACTCCCTGAGTCTGGTTTATTAGCGAAAATCAAGATATCACATGCCTCAATCATAACAAGAGAATTAACAGCATGTGTGGGCCCTAGACTATTTACTTCCAGTTCCCGTAAGATGTAGTTCATATAAATGAAGCGAAGCAGACGAACAACATATGCGTACACAAACCATCTTTGCACATTTACATTCGGCATATCTTGTATTATGCAACTTTCCTAGCGCATACAATAAATAACAGTTAAGTGAAAATAGCAGAAGCCAGTTTTTAAATCCATTATCTAGTATTGTTTCACAAAAGTATCTTTCAAATGAATGTACCTGAGGAAATGTCGCTTTGACGTCCTGAAGTAGAGACCTAAGACTGCAGTTTGCAGGCCGTCGGTCTCCTGTATGGGAGTGTAGTGGCGAAGCAGACGCGGTTCAACCTGCCGAAGCGTGCGCCCACAATAAACAATTTGACATGTTGTAAGAGCAAGAAAAAGTTTATGTGGCCATACGGGCATGCGAAATGTGACGTCTCGCTTTACACACAATCGCATACTAACCCTCTGGGGCTACGATAGACACGCGAAGAGAATTTTTATTTGCATGTGCCATAATTCGATTTGTGCCCTGTAAATTCAATTTTTTAAATGCACGTGAATGAGTTAAATAATTACAGTTGTACAGTTAAATAATTATTCTGACATTAAAAACGCTTTTTGGTTTTATGGGACACCAAAATAAAATGAGTCTATTCGTTCACGATTAAATTCTTTGGTGGTCTCATTTGCCCTTGTCAGTCGCCTGTAGACTTTGGAGTAAGGTACGTTGTTACGCAAGAACCACATAAAAATGTATATTTAAGACACAAAACAGAAAAGTTTGCATATAGTAAAATCTATCGAAATTCTTAGTTCTGAGGCATAAGGCATCACCAGCTCGCCCCTCGGCACCGAGTTAGCGACGTCTCGCTCACCGCCATCTGCCGATCTCTTATGGAGCTCCCGTCGAGCTTATCGGATTACGGTGAGAGAAAAATGCGGCTAAATTTATTTAAGAGTCGTCACAGAGAGAGTATAATTTAAGTGAACACAGAAATGGCCCCAAAAAAGGCTCCCGAAAGACCAAGGTGAGAAAATACGCGAGGCCGGTCCGAAAATATCGTAATGTCATCAGCAACACGAGTCTCAGCAGCAGTTTCTGAGAGCGTCTTATTGAAGTCTCTCTACTTAAATTTAGAATATTTTGGACATAATTTGAGTCATAAATACATTTATTTAATTAAGCGCGTCGATTTTAATACCATCATATCAAAGCGAGCGATCAAAACCCTCATAACGCCTCACTCACCACCCGCTGCTCGTTGATGTACCCTCATAACGCCTCACTCACCACCCGCTGCTCGTTGATGTACCCTCATAACGCCTCACTCACCACCCGCTGCTCATTGATGTACCCTCATAACGCCTCACTCACCACCCGCTGCTCGTTGATGTACCACTCGAGGGTGGCGGGAGGCTGGGAGTGTGGTGAGGAGCAGTTGACGTTCACCACGTCCCCTGCCTCGTACGCTGTATGGGCGCCCTCCAGCACAGGGGCGCTCGCCGGCAGGTCTGGACGCCGGGGGTGGCAGCCAGTGCCGTGCGGTGGATGTTAGTGTCGAGTGGTGGATGTTTGTGTCGTGCGATGGATGTTCGTGTCGAGTGGTGGATGTTTGTGCCGTGCGGTGGATGTTTGTGTCGTGTGGTGGATGTTTGTGCCGTGCGATGGATGTTTAAGTCGTGCGGTGGATGTTAGTGCCGTGCGGTGGATGTTTGTGTCGTGCGGTGGATGTTTGTGCCGTGCGGTGGATGTTTGTGTCGTGCGGTGGATGTTAGTGCAGTGCGGTGGATGTTTGTGCCGTGCGGTGGATGCTTGTGCCGTGCGGCGGATGTTTGTGCCGTGCGGTGGATGTTTGTGCCGTGCGGTGGATGTTTGTGCCATGCGGTGGATGTTTGTGCCGTGCGGTGGATGTTTGTGCCGTGCGGTGGATGTTTGTGCCGTGCGGTGGATGTTTGTGCCGTGCGGTGGATGTTTGTGCCGTGCGGTGGATGCCAGTCCCGGGTAGAGGCAAAATTAAATTAGAGACAAGAAACGGACAAGATATTTATGTTAGAATATTTCATACGATCGCTTCTCTGTTCATAGCAATGATTATTAAGCTTAAGATGCTTTACTTGAAACCTAATAAAATTGCAGCCTAATTATAAAGAAATTTCGCTTTGAGGATAATTGGGGAACAGGTACATGATGAAACTGTTTAAAATTGCTTCTCCTAAGTATTTGTTATAACTTTTTAGCTTAAATAACTTCCTCAATTAAATTCTTGAAAAATTTTTCAATAGCAGCTACTTTAATCGATGCCGCGTGTCATTATGCTACTACGATGTCTTAATTCGAGTTCCTATTCATTCCATCAATAACGTAACATAGTAACATATCAACACACAACGTCAATAGCTCAGCAGCAATAACACCATTTCATATATAATTGTAATTCCAGCCGTACAAACAGTGGATTTTGTTCAGCAATAACTAACCTATTACTGTCATATTTCCTTCACCAAATCTGGTCACGAACTGCGGTGCCTCCGTGATGACCTCGCAGCGGTACGCGCCTGACGCGCTCAGCGGGAGCCCCACTAGCCGCACGTGGCCCATTGACGTCGCAGACGTCTGGCAGGCAACACGTGCTTAGCGACGTCACAGACTTTGCCTTTTTGTTTAACTGAATTTTGGCTCTTTAGGAATAAATTACGATTCTAGTATCATAAAAGTTTATTAATTTTTAGATGGGAATGATTCATGCCAAGAATGCAATATATCAGAAATTTATGTCTTTACTAATGAATTATTATAATGATTTATACCATCATGCAAGTTTTTTTCATGTCAGAAAGATTATAATCTAGGATGTCAAATTTTTGAATGATTTAATTTTGAGCATCAGAGCCAAATGTCATCCAACAGCTGTCTGCCAATATTTTACAAATCTGCACATGTATCGGAAATTTTTAGAGATTCTGGTGCTTTTTTTTATTTATGCAACTAATTTTATGCATATTTAACCTTGCGTTAAAGTGCAACACGGCAACCTAACATTGTATTTTCCTTTGTTTATTTTAATGAAAATAAGTAAGCAGCATCTCTAACAGAAGCAATGTGTGAGAATAATCCATTATCCTCATATGATTTACTTAATCGCCAATCTACGACGCAATATATTCACATAACTGACTTCATCTGCTCAACAAATCCACTTCATCTCCTTTATTTGAAGCAGGAAAAACTCACATCGACATTGACCCCCGGCACCTGGAAGACCGTCTTAGTCTGCCTGTTGGCAGGAATGTACTGGTAGAACTGACTGTCTCCCTTGTACCACTTGAGACTGTACAGCGTAGCGCCCTCCAGGTCGTAGTGGCAGAGCAGCTCTGCGGCATCGCCACGAATCTTGTAGACTGGAACCTCAACTTTGACCACAAGGGCCTCTGCCGCTCCCCTCAAGTCTTGGATGGAGGGAACAATTCAAGATTGTAAAATTTTTCAAATAACGTAAGACCCTATAAGATCATGATCATTAAAATAATTATTTAAAATTTATTACAACAAAAATTATTTTTACCATTCTTTCGAACACCATCAGTTGTATTTCTTCTTGAGAAAATTATTGATGATTGGAATTAAATGCGATTTTCTATGCTTGCTTGAAACAATTTTGCTGAAATTGGATCGCTCTTTCTGAGCAGTCGAGACCCAAGCGAGGCTAGTAAAGATCTTCAGTGCGGCAGCGGAGGCTTCCACTCACGGCTTCAACCTCAATTTTAATTCCGTTCTGGGCTCGCCAAGTTCCTGAAGTCAAATCTTGTTGTCAGAAATATGCCCGTCGTTTGTTTCTGCGCCTCGAGCCGCACTATAAACACGCGTTCCAAGCATTCCTTCTCAGGGCCAAGAGCAAGAAAAGGTGCGGCGAAAACGCGCTGAACTTGACTGAGAGGCCGGCATAACAGCAATCATGCTGAACTTAACTGAGTTGCCGGCAAAGCTGTTGTCATGCTGAAATTGACTGAGCAGCTGGCACAACAGCAATCATGCTGAACTTGACTGAGCTGCCGGTAAAGCTGTTGTCATGCTGAACTTGACTGAGCCGCCGGCACAGCTGCTATCATGCTGAACTTGACTGAGCTGTCGCCGCAGCTGATGTCAAATGCTTGGAGTCATAATCTTCTGTTCAGTAATTCACGAAAGTTCCCGCCTATACTCACTCTCTCTCATGGCTAAAAGCATTGACATGTTTACTCATTTGCAGAACATGGCAGCAGGCCGATGATGTGAACTGCACGTTCGGATATTTCTTCTAATTCCTTTGTTCGTTGCTGACTGATTCCGCAAATAAATTTTGCCCATTTGAGTTTTTCTTCTTATTTTTAATTATACCATGTTTTAAATAGTTCTGAAGTAATAATAATATTCAAATTATAGCGAAGACGAACCATTATAATAGCTAAATTTATAACACGTACCGGTTCAGAGATCTATCATCGTCTTCTGATTATTAATTGAAATAAAGAAGTACAGAAATTAAAGGCTCACCTGAGAGCAGCAGGAGCAGTGCAGTCAGCAAGAATTGTTCCATGGCTGCTGCTGGAGCAACTACTGCTGAAGGGAGGTACTGAAGTATCCGATGGAAACACTGCAGCGAGTGGAATGACTTTACAAATTTGATTGACTTTTCAGAGAACAGTTTGCAATAATTTCAATCAGTGATTATACTTGGTGCTGTTGCTATTTTACATTCTGCAAAAGAACTATAGAGCGCGGGCTTCCATTAATGAAGCTTAATATCATCTTTTAATTCATCTATTTTATATAGCAGAAGTCTAAGGTGCCTAAATTTACTATTACTTATGGCAGTAGATAGAAATGCAATTGTAACCCTTCATGAAAATGGCAATGAAGTCATTGCAAAAAAGCTCCAAATTCGTCGTGAAACTGTATGGAAGGTGGTAAAAAAATTCAAGGAAACTGGTAAAACATGCAATCGACCTGATCAAGGAAGTAAACGAAGTGTCCGAACAAAACAATTGATCAAAAACGAGGGAGAAGTTGAGGAGAAACCATCGCCGCTCAGCTGCAAAATTGGCTGCAGAAGCAGGAGTCAGTCAGACATCAATGCGTAGAGTCCTCAAAGATGACCTCAAAACCTCCCCTTACAAGATGCAAACAAGGCATGAACTAACAGACCGTCATGAACGAATGAGGCTCGAAAGGTGCCAGCACATTCTGGATCTCATTGAGGATGGCACGCTGCCCTACTTGGTGTTCAGTGAAGAGAAAAAATTTGACATTGAACAAAGCGTTAAGAGGAGTGAAATTGAACAGTCAGCGACACATTTCGGACATTTTGGAAGCTGTGTTGTTACCTTGGGCCCGTAAACACATCAACGGCTCACCATGGGGTTTTCAACAAGACTCTGCCCCATCACATTACTCAAACATGACCCAAAACTGGATTCAGGGTCACATCCCAGCGTTCATTAGCAAAAATGAATGGCCCTTAAGAAGCCCTGATTCGAATCCTCTCGACTTTTCTGTGTGGGCTATTTTAGAGAGTAGGGTCTGCAGAACACCTCATGATTCTTTGGATAGTTTGAAGTCTAAATTGACACGAGAATGGGACTTGATCCCTCAAGAAATGTTGCGTGTCTCCTGTGAAGCTTTCCCGCGTAGATTGGAGGCCGTCATTAAAAATAAGGGTGGTCATATTGAATAAATATATCTGAGAATTGTTTAGGTAATTCTTGGCTACTAGCTCATCCAATAAAAAACAATGCACCTGTTTGTTTCATTGAGAAATAACAAAAAAACATGCGTTGTCCTAAATATGGCCGACCCTGTAGTTGATAAGAGAAATATTTTAAAACAAACCTGCAACTTTTCGTCAGACTAAGTTGCAGGTTTGGTCAGAATCTAAGAATCGGTCAGACATTGTGCGACGAGTTGTTTATGAACTCAAATAGGATTTGTCTAGTCAACACTGCAGGAAACATTCAGCTGACGATATAAACTTTATACATAACTTAAATACGCAACGACTAATAAACATAATTCTAAAGGAGAAGTATCAAGAAGAAAAATTGATTTATAACAACTGGTGAGAAAAAATTACTTGCTTTCGATGAGAAATTATTGATGGTGTTCATTGCTTGAAAGTCCAAACAGCATTCAGAAATGAAAAACTGAATGGGTAACTAACGGATTTACGATTCGCTTATCAGCTTTCATTAGTCACTTGGGGAGATATTTTGTAATTCCCTATAGTTATCGTTAAGGGGACCGACCGGGCATACGGAAAACTTCTACAGTTATTATCCGATTGTCATGAAACTTCACATACATACGTAAAATGTAAAATAAAAAACATTTTGCTCCTATGAATTTTTCGAAAAAATTGATAAAAAACGTGAAATTCATAGAAAACGGCTAAAAAGGGGTACTTCAGAAAATCTATCTCCTCCCACAAATATCATCCTACCACATCGAGACACGTATCATTCGATTCGTAAAGACCATATCTATCGACTCTAACATCACTTTTTTTATATCTAATTTCTTAAAGAACTCTCCCACCCGCTTCCCTTTAAAGAGACGTCATTAACGTAAATATTGGCGTACAGCGATGGCAGTGGTACCATTGGAAAGAGCAGAATTGCAGCTTTCAGATGAGCACAAAAACCGAAAAACGCCAAAATTGAAAATTTTAGCCCGGTCGGTCCCCTTAAAAGATCTTGCTGTTTATAATTCGCTGCTGTGGAGCTCATTGTCATACTTTTCACTGTATTAAACTTGAGAGCATTGGTTCTGAACGTGTGAAAATTTAAGCGGCGTATCTAGAGCAAATGAAAATACGGGAAAATTTGCATGTTTGAAACAATGTAAAATTTTGATGATTCCATCGCCATTACAACCAAATTGCCGCTAGCTCTCCTGCGCAGCCATGTTGTCAGCTACACGAGTGTGCTATATAAAGATCAGAAGGATCAGAAACCTGAGATTTCTTTGCATTCGAAAAATTTACGGCAAGCCAATAACACTGATTTTTCGTGATACGGTTGCTGAGAATATCCTCTCACTTCCCGGAACCATTCACGGCTCGCAGAAAATTCATCAGTTTTTACCAATATTTTTGAACTCAGAAACTCGACTTCTAAAAATTTGCAGCGCAATTAGTAGGAGGTTACCAAATTTTTTGTGCCAGTCATCGAGTACGCATTCACACTAAAGAAAATTTAGAATTCGTTTTAGAAATTATGAATGTGTTTAGATAAATTCATCGGGACGAAAAATGAGACCGACTTCTTATTTCACCAGAGCATTTGATATTATAAGTAAAAATCATAAAGGATCTTCAGTTCTCGTCGAAAAATATCCTTTTTATCGTTGTTAGTCTAATGTTGAGGATATCAACAAGTTGTCTTCCATTGATGAAAACTCGTGTTTTCAACCGTTCAAAGGTTTTGCCAGAGAAATGAACAGAACTTAATTGCGCATGTAACTGACTTATGATGAAACAAAGTATTGGTAAAAAAATAATACTATAAGCCTCGTAACATTATTGTGGCCCTCATATTGGGTCATTTTAATTGATATAGTTTATCTTCACATTTTTAGTCAAATGATATTCTTACGGGAAATTAATCATCATTAGACGGCATTGCGCTCTGCGTTGAGATGGAGCAGTTCGATGAGATGATGAATCTCCTCCCCCCCGCTTCTCCGCCGATAGTGCTTATGTCAGGAAGATCAGACGCTTTAGTAGCACATTTTTAGACCCACATATATGTCGCCATTTAGTTTTGATCTAAACCAGCTGCATGATTGAATGTCATATTCGAAAAAATGTATTTGTTTACACTTGCACAAACACTATTAACATGACTTGTATAAGACAAAAATGTCATAGCTTGTCGCCCTGTATTACTAATCCATGATTATTCATCGTAAAAAATAGCGATATCGCTTAATTAGTAAGATTAAAGACGTTTTTAGCTTGAACCTGCAGCGAATGACCGCACTGTACTTCATACGTGATCTTTCTTGTTTCAAGTGAACTTCTCTACAGAGATGACACTCACGGTGTTCTAGCTTCATAGGAAATCAGTAGTTAAGTCACGCAGAGCCAATTTTTTCCGTGAACTTTGTTCCGCGATGTCACTCCGACAACGCGCCGTCACCAAGCTCATCTTGTACCGAGGCTGTCCGCAACTTTCTAGCTATCGTCTTCAACCTCAGCTAATTTAGTTCACGCCATCAAGCTTGATTTACAACAAAGTCATGAGATACTGTGACACAATATGTGAAACTATACCTAATAGTCCTAAATCTACCCACTCTTGCGCTAGAACTCCACATGCTAACGCTATCAACTACATTCTAACTCTGCCTATATAATTAACATAAAAATTACGTACCTACCGTAACTTCAATAAACACTTCAAATGAAATGCAGGATACTTGTGGATTGTCTGTGTCATGATTGAGCTTTACGTAACGCGGGTTCAAAGACTGGGCAGACCACAGACGTCTGCAATGCTCCATTCCACAATGCTCCATGTATGTATGACAACGTCTGCATTGCTGCAAACTCGACAGCCGCCTGAGCCAAGTCCTACGTAGCCTTTTATACTGAATGAGAAAGCCGGCAGGTTCTCGTTATTGGCTTCAAAATCGGTGAACCGTAGAAAATTTGGTAGGCTCTGAAAATTTTTTTTATATATATATATGAAAACTAACTACAAAATTTACATGTAGCCGGTTGGGGAGTATATCTCTCTTCAACCGACACTGCGAGCGATAGCGGCGCGAGGTGCCCCTTGTCGGGCTACAATACCTCGACGATGTAAACAAGTTGGTGCACTCTACACGCCCAGCATCGCCGTCCTGCACAGTGGAGCGCGTGATAAATATCCGACCAATGAAACGATATCAGATTCCTCCATCCATAGACATCCTTGTAATCGTGTCGCTATGCGTAACTTTAGTAAGGCTTAAATGTGTAACTTTCGTTACTAAAATCCAGTGTTTGGAAGAAACCATCCGCAATCAGTTCCCTAACTCTAGGTAGAGGGAAACACGTCGATTAAAAAAGACACTTCTAGCAATCAGCGTTTCACGGACAGAATGTATCGCGTCGTCGACCCTTCCAAAAAAGCGTGAGAAGCGTCGCTATGTATGGGCGCTTTTCGCGCCACCAAACCCAATATCGCATCGACGATGCAGGCTTTGTTGCGGAGGAATGATCGCGGTGCCGTATTGAGCTGGAGACTCTCAGCTCGAAGCCATTGTCGGCTGGCGGGCTGGAATAACAGCGGAAATGGACGCCGTTTGCCACGCCATCAAATGCTTCCGTAGAACAGACTCGAAAACGTCAACAACTCCTGCAGAGTGTTCGTCCTGACTAACACAAAACGTTAACAACAATTCGCTTGTGATTTTTGATCTAAAAACAATGAACTCTGGCAGAAACTCGTGTTAAAATAATTTTTCACTCTAATTGCGAAATTGATTATTTTTAGAGACGCGACATGCGACAACGATTATGTGTTCATGGTTTGTTAGGCTAGAAGATTGTCACGTTAACAGTGTAGATTTATAAAAAAAATGCTCCAATGTGGATTTTGAAATGTCTTGGTATTTAAAATCTGTCATTTTCCAGCTCCTTTTAAGGTAACTTTTAATGACCGAAATTATATCCTTATGAATAATACTGGTAGAAGATCATTTCATTAACAAAAATATCCAACATCTCAGATTAAATGAGTTGCTTACTTTCAGATGATTTTGAACCAATAATAAGCGAGAAACTAAAACACACGAGAAACTAACTGCAAAAACAATAACCAGACAAATTAAATAGAGGCAGTTGATGATTATTGAGGCTGTTTAACAGATTAACTAACTGCTATATACGAACCGCTTTGTGCGCTTGATAGTAAGTGAACGATCCTTGCAGCAATTAACAGTTGAATTGGTGTTCCGGTGCTATCTCTCCGGGTGGCTGCCCTCTCTTCCTAATTATCGTGAGGGTCGTTCAGCGGATTGAGGGGAAAGGTTACCCCTGCCCCGGGGACTTACAGTTAAGGACTTATTTCGGTGCTTGAATTGATTCATTTGAACAATACGAACGAACGAACTTCATGAACGAATTCTTTAATGCCGAAGATACTATACATATACTATACTAATACATTGAAAACTTTTGCCACTGGGTTTTACATGAATTTTGGGCTAAATTTTTGAAGCTAATATGCGAATGATGATGGACTGTTACTAGGAACTATTTTCATAGCGAGTTTGCTGGTATTCCAACGATGTAAACCATTATCCTCCAACACCAAATATAAATAAATAATTCACTATAGTGATTATTCAATCGTATTTTTACTAAACATATTATGAGAGGAATATTTCCTTAGCGTAAATTTCAACGACAAATTACAGAAAATTATATATATTTTATTGAATTATATAGGCTCAAATTAGAACTTCATTTAGATTCGATGAAAAGCTTTCAAAACATCTCAGTTATAGATTATATGAGCACACATATAAGTGATACATTACTATTACACAATAAGTCCGCAAACTGATTGGAATCGTACTATCTTCAAATTAAATTTGGAAATATCTGGACCCATTCATAAAAGGTAATTTACTGTCAACTTTAGCGTAATGATTGCTATGGGCAAAGAAAGCAAACTGTAATATGTATCATATGTCATTTCATATGTCAGTTCATATGTCAGTTCATATGTCAGTTCATAAGTCAGTTCATAGTTCAGTTCATTTATCAGTTCATAAGTCAGTTAATATGTCAGTTCATAAGTCAGTTCATAAGTCAGTTCACAAGTCAGTTCACAAGTCAGTTCACAAGTCAGTTCATATGTCAGTTCATATGTCAGTTCATAAATCAGTTCATAAGTCAGTTCATAAGTCAGTTCATATATCAGTTCATAAGTCAGTTCATATGTCAGTTCATATATCAGTTAATAAGTCAGTTCATAAGTCAGTTCATATATCAGTTAATAAGTCAGTTCATAAGTCAGTTCATATATCAGTTCATAAGTGAGCTTTAGAACCATCATTTCCACACCTGGCCGAGGCAACACTGCTAAGTGGTACGAACTCTTCTGTGGGAAAGACTCGTCACTAAATCCAACGTTTTATTTTTTGTCAACTTTATAATCTTCGTAAATCCTTTCCGGGCGGATAGCCTCGCAGATTTATTATGCGAGGAAGAAATGATTCAGTGAAAAAAATATGGATGAAACGAACTCGACTGAGGAAACGTGGCTGCAGCTGCACCAAAAAAAAAGGCACAGAAATTTTGAAATTGAGAATTCGGCTTATTTCAGTTAATGTAAACAGACCGCTTTGTCATCTCCATAATAAGGTTATACGTTAAAAATTAAATTGAACATTTCTATTCGCTTTCAGAATCAACGAGCAAAAAATGATCGATTATTGTCGTGTCTTCATTCATTTTTTTATGAGGACTATTAATGCTAAAGGAAAGGTATTTTTACCTAGTCATCGACGCAACAATTTCATTTTTAACGTTAGCATTGAAAATCAATGCATAAAATTTTTACACAGCAGCTGAAAAAGCCCCTAAAATGTTTCACTGGAGAATTATAGACGTCAAATTTCCATACACTTCATGACATGCAAGAGGCAAAATGCACCATGATTACGTCGATGGACAATTTAAATGAATAAAAAAAAGGAACCATGAAATTTATCAACAAATCTGTTTATTGAAAAAAATAATCTCAGCTGTCAAGGAAACAATTGACCTGAACATGAGACAATGTTGCAGTCCGCCCTCGGCGAGCTGTATCGGCCAACAAGCCTGTTGCTCGCTTACACTTCAAACAGGGCGGAAAAACATCACCTCGTGTTATAAAAAGACTTTATTTAATTAAGGGAGCCGGCGTGGCAGCCCTAAAAGAATTAGAGAGTCTGAGGAAAGTGGGGAGGAAGAGTTTTATCGACTTGATACCTTGAAGTTTTTGTTGAGATCAATGAGACGATGTGGGCTTCTAGCGCCCTCCTGGTGCGACGCTTCCAGGCCAGGGTTCATAGATGGCGTGAGGCTTCCGATCATTGTATGTTTATGCTCTTGTTAACGTCTTGAGGAGATATACATCATGAGTGCGACCAACAGTATGTAAACAACATGATCAATTCTAAACTTCAAAGAATTATAATTAGAATCGTAAGGGAATACGTCAAGATATTTTAAACCAACTTCTTCTCTAATTTAGAATTAGTAACTCGCAACCCAGAAAAACTCGTGACTGTATTTTGATGATGAGCCTCGTATAATCTGATGAGCTTGTATGTTTGTCGTTCATCTTACATATATTAACGAAATATATTACGTTGTACTCGACCAGTCATATATTTGAAGCACGTCATGCACCACACCCACCGGCCAGACCGCTGGCCTTGATTCTCCACAGGTTCTAATCTTGGCTTTTTTTTTTGCTCAAATGCTTTGTGTCGGCTTCTGTTCATCAAAAATTATTTTGTTTGATATGTTTTATACAGTTGTCATTGTTGGGTGTCATGATGGATCTGTATTCATGCCAGATAATGATGCAGTTACAGGCGTTTTATGTTGGAGCTGTAGGATATATAATGATGAAGCTGTAAGCAATATAATGATAAAGCAGTAGCCTATATAAGGATCAGCTGTAGGCGACATAAGGATGAAGCTGTAGGCTATACAATGATAGAGCAGCAGGCTATATAAGGTTGGAGCTGTAAGCTATATAATGACGAAGCAGTAGGCTGGATAATGATGGAGCTGTAAGCTATTTATCAATGATGGAGCAGTGGCCTATATAATGATGAAGCTGTAGGCTATATAATGATGACGCAGTGCCTATATAAGGATGAGCTGTAAGCTAAATAATGATGAAGATGTAGGCTACATGATGATGAAGCTGCAGTCTACATGATGACAGAGCTGTCTGATGGAGCAGTAGGCTGTAGCATATTGGACCAACCTACCAATACGTCTCATGCGGATCATTTCGAAAGACAAACTGTGCCGAAGCTTTTAATACTGTCGAGGTAGAGCTTAAGAGGTACTCAGAGCAGCAGAACTTCGATGAAAGAAATTAAGAATCAGAAATTGAATGATAATGCCTACATTTTTGGAGATTAGCTGAAATTCGGTTCTATTAGTCTGGAAATAAAATTTTCAGCATACCGAAGAGCGAGCCATTTGAAGAACATTATTCAGGCTCTGGGTAAGCCAAGGTTAGATCACTCTTCCGATTTTTAGCAAATGTTGGATTAAAAAATGTAACGATAATTCTAAGCTTAACACTGTGGTAAAAAAGTGATCGTATTAAGACTGGGAAATTTTGCAGCTTGGTGTAGGCGATCGGCGACTAGTCGCTTTCTTTGGTGGTTTTGTCACCGGAACTCAAACCAGTTTAAAATAAAAACCTCGGCAATTGTGGATTTTTTTCATTATCAAGATTTTCAACTACAGAAGCCCAATTACGAAACATAGTTTCAGTGCCGAACGAACCACGGTCGGAAAAACAACTCGCTCCCCACTAGCCGTCACACTTCCATTAGGGGCGTGCGGCGGAGATAACACAGACTGCGTTCACAGCCTGCCCCGCGGTGAACGAATGATGACCTGCTGTGGCGCACGCAACCTGCACGAAACGCCCTGCTGTTTACTATCATCCACGCTACTTGATTAAACTTCTGCGTGGCGGTGAACTACAATGGAAACTATTGCTGTGGATGGGGGCTGAAGTGTCATGTCGGTCGGCTTTAATGGATTGTTCAATGGCAAGGAAATCTCTATGATGAATCTCTATGAATTAATTTCTGGAAATGTTTGTACAGCCTATTATTGCATAACTGATCCTCGAATTACTTCTATTTACTGCTAAACTATTTGAACTTAGTATCCATTCGTATATGGATGCTAGCTCGCTATTCGTATCAAAAGGTTAGGAGAATGGAGTGAGATTAACATCAGGGAGGAGTTAAATTAAATGATCTCTACTATGTGGCTCTCACAAAGCGGCTCATTAACTAATTACCAGCAGGTTAACCGAGCTTTTAACGGAATCATAATCCTTACAAATTTAAAGTTCTGTCATCTTGGATTCCCGTACATGCTTCTTTAATAGTAAATATGAATCTATACTAACACAAAATTTAAATTTAAATTCCGACCATCTCATCCCAATTATGCAATGCCTTACTATTATCCTAATAAGAACGTATTTTCAGTTGCTGGTAAAATCACGATATGATCGGGACACGATTCCTTCTATGTGTTTACCGAGTCAGGCTTCAGTCACACAAACACACCCAGAAAATTTATATAGACAAGAATTCACAAAGATTTTTATAAGACTGCACGAGAGCTGCAGTCATTGAACCCTTGTTTACCATAGCCTGCACAGCGGCAGCACTCCGACAGTTCCGTTCATTTTGAATACATTAGACTTCATGCAGAACGTAATAGAATCATGTTGGCTTCGTAACTCCAAATAATAATATTCCTAGTGAAACTTCCAATACCAATACTTTCCGTTTTCAAGCAGCTTACAGTTGTTTTTCAACGCTACCGTCGGTTTAGAATAGAATTCAAGCCAGAAAACTGCATGCCAGCTTTGATGTTCGAGTAACTTGCATAATTTGCGAATTTACGGACACAACATAACAATAAAACATCAGAAAGAAAGAAGAAGCATTTAAATGCAGACACAACTGCAAAAACAGCAAGTATAGTATCAGCTAGAGACGAGTTTGTGGCATCTGTCGCATTACGCATTAACTGTGCAAGTGAAAAAACATTAGTGCCTGCAACAGCAATATAAAAGGGAGCAATTGCACCAGCTTCATCAACTGTGAATTACAGTTACATGAGCAGAATCAGTGGAATATCATTCTTATCCATATTAGCAGTTGCACAGCACTTTGGTAGCAGAGGACATTAATTATCATTGGTTGCTGCTGAAGCAACCTCTCCATATTTATTTAAAGTATCAGCATAACTTTATCCCATGAAGTAACAGCAGCACACTCTTAATCAGCACAAGCAGCGGCATCATCCACATCATAATCAAAATGAACAGTACTTACATTATCGTGCAGCATAAAAACACATTGCAGCACCCGCATCATCATCAGAAGCAGCAGCACCAACATCATATGGCACATCAATAACAACTCAAACTTCATCAGTATAGCAGCAGCAGCAACAGTAACAGCAGCAGCAGTAGCAGTAGCAGCAGTAGTAACAGCAGCAGCAGCAGCACCACCACCACCAGCAGCAGCAGCAGTAACAGCAGCAGCAGGCGAGGCTGTGAATTGAGGTTGTAAACAAAGAGGGGAACGCGACCGCTGCCACACCTGCGATCAACAAAACCTGCGCTCAGCGCCACTTTCTTCATTTGTGGTCATGAATCATAGCAAGAATAAAACGTGAATTCAGTAATTTCAAGCGACAATTTTTCGATCCACATATTTTGCTAATCATTACGATGATTGAACCATACTAATTCTTAATACCACAAATTAAAGACATTTGTACAACAATTCAAATTATATTTTCTCATAACAATCGACGTAAAGATGTAGTGCTTTGCTCTAATTATTCTCTTACTGGAATTGAAATGTTTTAAAAAAGAAAATTTCTCACATTTTACGTCACCTTATTTTGAATCTCTGCCACTGATGAGTCTATCATTTCTGAAATCAGAAGCAAAACCACGACAACTTGGTTACCGGAATTATTAATCACAATGTTTATCTAACATAAACAAGTAAGAGTAACCATATAAATAGTCCTGTGAATATTGCCTACACGATTTACACGTGGACAGTTATTCTCATGATTTGAGAAATGCGACTTCAGATCAGAAATTCAAGTCATTTTGGCTGCAGAGATAGCCAGCTGAAGTATCCTCAATGGAAAATGTTGTAATAACTCGAGTTTATTCGCTGCTCTCGTAAGAGAAGCAACTCTTAAGGTGTACAGACGGTCATTCCTGGCCAGTGAGTTAGATCAGTAATATTTTCCCCAGGGTCGAGGAAAAATATGCAGATGTGCTGCAATGGATAATAAAATAAGCCGTAAAGTTTGTGGCAAACGAGGCTGGAGCGCAATACAGTGTGACGGTCTAACGATTCCGGGCGTAGTCCCTATAAGGGGAGTATTAAACAAAATTACCGAAATGCGTGCCCAAAATATTAGGAGCATGAAATGGATATATTATATTCTTCCATGCTGATGAATTGAATTTCCTGATAGAATTCATTCAATGGAATGATGATTGAAGTAATGTGTATAGATCAGGTAAGAATTTTGCGTAAAATAATCCCAGACACGACTGAGATGTCATCACATCGCTGAAGAACCGCTACCATGAGCAAAGTTTCAAGGCAAGCTAGGTAAACACAGTATATTCTTACTTAATTAATAAATTCTCTGTCTATTTCCATTATAAAGAAAAATGCTGCATCATTGAGCAAATTGAAGTCGCCAATTACGGTTTTGTACGAACTTATTCGGCTGAAATTTGAAAAATTATTGATACTAAATAATAAAAGTTTTTTCCTCTCCAATTCGCTTTCAAGTTATGAATCGTGATACAAATAACTGAGTTAGTCATACACTCATCCTCTAAAAATAGTGACTGTTCGATTATTTCAAATCTTCCTAACACATAAACAAAATTTACCACTCAAATCTTGCATTTGCGATAACCTTCCATGATAAGGTGTCCGTATTCAAGGCATGATAATTGCCGGCATTCACGAGTCCTTCACCTGTCCTTCAATTGCCGGCCGTATGTTGCCGGCATTCTCCCGTCCTCCTCCGTGTGATGCCGGCATTCTCCAGTCCAGTCCAGTCCAGTCTCAGCCCTCGGGCTTTATGTTGCCGTTATTCTATAGTCCCCACCGCGTGTTACTGCTTTCTCCAGTCTTCCACCAATTGTTGTCAGCATTATTCAGACCTCCATCGTGTGTTGCCAGCATTCCCCAGTATTTCGCCTTGTGCTGTCGACATTTTCCAGTCCTCGGGTCGAGTGTTGCCGGCATTTCTCAGTCTGCCGTCCTGTATTGTGGACTTTTAGAGGCACGAGTTAGTGCGGCAAGCCTGAGGCGCTGAATATTCAGGCGGTCGTTAGCCCCGGGACCTGCATTGACAGCTCGCGTCCCGTGTGATTTTGGTGACGAGTCCCGGCCAGTTACTGCGTCACTACTGTCAGTCGTCCGGCCAGTTACTGCGTCACTACTGTCAGCCGTCCGGCCAGTTACTGCGTCACTACTGTCAGCCGTCCGGCCAGTTACTGCGTCACTACTGTCAGCCGTCCCGGCCAGTTACTGCGTCACTACTGTCAGTCGTCCGGCCAGTTACTGCGTCACTAGTGTCAGCCGTCCGGCCAGTTACTGCGTCACTACTGTCAGCCGTCCGGCCAGTTACTGCGTCACTACTGTCAGCCGTCCGGCCAGTTACTGCGTCACTACGGTCAGTCATCCCGCCAGTTATTGCGTCACTACTGTCAGTCGTCCCGCCAGTTACTGCGTCACTAGTGTCAGCCGTCACGGCCAGTTAATGCGTCACTACTGCCAGCCGTCCGGCCAGTTACTGCGTCACTACTGTTAGCTGTCCGGCCAGTTACTGCGTCACTACTGTCATCCGTCCGGCCAGTTACTGCGTCACTAGTGTCAGCCGTCCCGGCCAGTTACTGCGTCACTACTGCCAGTCGTCCCGGCCAGTTACTGCGTCACTACTGTCAGCCGTCCCGGCCAGTTACTGCGTTACTACTGTCAGTCGTCCCGGCCAGTTACTGCGTCACTACTGCCAGCCGTCCGGCCAGTTACTGCGTCACTGTTTCCCCCTTCATTTTGCAATATTCAAACCAAAAATTTTGGTTTGTTTCAGCTACGCCAATTGAAATGTCTAATTTTAGTCAAAAATTAAGTCTGCAGAAAACCATGAAATAGATGTGCTTCATTCAATTCCATCTGACCTTGCATCGCTTTGAAGATTCGCAGGCTCATAAAAAATGTTACAGATTTAAAGACTGGATTTTGGGTTAAGTTGCTTTTGTTGTAACTTGTTCAGTACGACAAGAAGAAATCACAACTATGCATACGCTAATAAATGCAACCAAGGCGCTACGGTCTCTGTTGGTTAGGTTTCCATTGCGTTCTTGGAAATTATATTCACAGGTTTGTTCAAAGTTCTTTGGTTTCTAACTATACTAAGTTTGTTTCCTTTTGTTTTTTCGTGCAATTTTGACTCTCAATTACAATGCGATCCCTTCCCCTCCCTCTCGTGCATCAATGAGACGACGCTTATGGTCCTCGGCCAGCAAGCGCGCAACATTAACGCAAGATTAATGAAGCATTGGATTAATATTCTGAACCTCGCAATGGGTTAACCGGCAGCAATACATACATTCATTTGCTCCGCTATCTCAATTACCACCAACCGACGTGAGGTGCACATTGAATAGCCGACTACGCATTCAATGATCGGCTGCGTTCGCGGAACCCACGTAGTTGTTACTCAGTAGTCTTTAGTTTTGATCACATTATTTTATTAGACAAACGAATATCAATCGACTGATTTTTTTCAGCAGTATGGCGTACACATCGCTATGACTGAGCACACGCGTTTGTCCCGAGCGGCGACTCAACTATTCTGTACTGCCGGCAATCTTCAGCGCGCCGTCATCGAAAGTAAACAGATTTAAAAACCGTCATCACAATGAACACATACATCGAGTATGTGTAAGAATCAGCGCAGAAAAATGCTTTGGGCGGAATGCTTCCTTCTTTTCTATAAGTAGGTACACGACTACATTATACATGTGGCTTTCAGTCTACTGTGCTGCAATGATAGCAGGTAAATTTAAAAATATAAATATTCATAAATATAATCCGAGTAAATCATAGGAATTTTCAGCTCGCGGTGAGCTGAAATGCGGAATTCATTTTCCCAAAATTCACATCTTAGACTCGTCAAAGTAACCAAACGATAATAATGTCACTCGACGCTCGAGTAGCTAATTAACAAGATTAACTAGATATTTGAAGGCAAATAATATGCATCCACGGTTTTTTGGGAATTTTTGTAGCGTATATTTTAATTCTAAATATCAGCATGTTTTTCAGCATGTAGTAGCAGATTTTCCGCTTCCGTCCATGGATAAATTAGCTAACTAAAATTAAAATTGAATCCTCATCCAAAAAGCGAGATTTTCTTTCTATTTTAATTTATTATCCGGTTGAATGTAATTTGATGAAAAAAGAATATAAAGATAAAAAATAAAAAATCGCCACATATAAAAAAGGCACAGGATTATTCGCTGAAAGGATTGGATAAATGGACAAACCGTGTGTCAACGGCTAGGCAAACTTAACCAGCAGCTCTCATTACCGGATACAAAAATGGGTTCTAGTAGACACTATTCATTAAAAATAATAAATCGAAAAATCTTCAAGTTAATATATCAAATAAAATGCTAGGACTGATAGTAATAGTAATAGCTGTTTCAGCGTTTATTCGGCCATTAGACCTGTTGCCGATTCTCAACATCGCAGAACAATCACCGCTTGTGGCGGGTATCGAACACGCAACTCACTGTTCCAATTCAGGTACTCTGGACTGTAACCACTGTGCTACTCTGCCCTTAAACTTGTAAAATGTTACTACGAGAACTTAGATGCAGGATCTATGAAAAATGTACGTCATGTGTTCGCCGAAACTTGAAAAAGACAAAAATTTAGTAGAGTGTAAAAGGGTTAATTCCAAGCTTTAAAGGTAAGTCTTGTGAAGAAAGATTAAAGATTATGAAGCTTCCAAGCCTCAGTTATCGACGTCTGCGTGGGGACCTCATTGAAGTATACAAGTGTACTTATGGTTTCTACAAGGTCCCCGAGTGATTACCAGAATTTGAAGCAAGAACCAACACCAGGGGCCACAGCTATAAACTAAAAAAACTAGTGTGCAACTCATCCAAGCTATAATATTTCGTATTTCGTGTCACCGTTACGAATGCAGCTATGCAATCACGTCAGGTTAACCTTCTACTCATCACGTGCAACCTGCCGAGCAGCATCTAGTTAACTGGTGTCAGCGGCCCGTACAGCTGCTGACTGATAGCGCCCTGCACAGCTGCTGATTGTCAGCGCCCCGTACAGCTCTTATTCTCTTTTCACAATTTCTGTCGTTGACGTTGAATGAAAGAACGTTGTTTCAAGAGAATTTTAATTACCCAAATTCTGAGTTGATTCCCATCATTGTAGCAACAAGTCATATTCTTGCAACGAGAGTAACTTAGATGCCAGTGATGAACTTTTCCTAGGTGGACTATTAACGCAAATCACGATGGACGGCCATGCTATTTATATCTTTTATTTTATTAATCACTAAACTAACTTTCATATGCAAGAAATAATAGCTGAATGTTTTCACTCCCAAACGTCGCACTGACGGTTTACAGGATGGAGTTTCAAAAATATTTATGCAAAGAAAGACATAAGTATGATACGTCGAATACGTGAACAATGTAGGGCCGGATAGCCATGACTGAGCACGCGCGTATTTTTAGCTATGACTGAGCTATTCCGCAACACCCATCAATAATTTGTCGCCATCATCGATAGTAAGCAGATTCATTGGCCCTCATCACAACAAACACATGCACCATGTATGTGTGAGAATCAATGCAGGAAAATGCGTAGAAAGTAATACTTTCCTATCTTCTTTATTATTTTATTCAAACACTACATGTACATCAGCCACCGTTCTGATGTGCTGCAAGCTAGTGGTAGAATTATTCACCTCTGGAATCAGTAAAAATGTTAGAATTATCAGTTCATGGTGAGCTGGAAAACGAATTTTGTTTTTCAATATCCCTTATTTATGACTCGTCCAAATTGAAAGTAATCTAAACGAAATATTGAGCGTGAAGTGGCATTCATGTCACCTGTCAGTTTAGAAGAGTTATCCCGCCGTAGGTTCGTGGCGGTTTGTTCTTTGTGATCAGCTGTGACGGACGGCGAAAATCTACGGATTTTCAACAATGAATTTTGGAATATGTATGTAGACGCCACTTTTTACTGCAAACGTTAAATTAATTATTGTGTTCAACAATTCAAGTCCAATCGTTCAATACGGATAAAATAACTTTCATTAATAACTGAGGACATAATAATGTTGTATTATTGAGTAAGTCAACATTGATAAGTCCTTAGTTCGTCCCACATTACCGCATACGATGAATAGAAAATGAATACAATTTCGGCATTATTTATATAAATTATGTATTTTTAGTAGCATGATACGATAATGATTAAATAAAGGCTAAAGGTTAAATAAGTTTTTAATGAAAATTTTTTACCCCAAAGTTCCTGCGAGTTATCCCAGGTCCCATCGTGTCAGCGCCCGCACAGCTGCTGACTGTCAGCGCCCCGCACGGCTGCTGACTGTCAGCGCCCCGTACAGCTGTTATTCTCTTTTCACAATTTCTGTCATTGACGTTGAATAAACGAACGTTATTTTAAGAGAATATCAATTACCAAAATTCTGAGTTAATTCCCACCATTGTAGCAACAAGTCATATTCTTGCAACGAGAGTAACTTGGATGCCAGTGATGAACTTTTCCTAAGTGGAATATCAACACAGCTCATGATGGACTGTCATGCTATAAAGAACTTTTACATCGATCACTAAACTTACATCTGCAAGCAATAATAGCTGCATTTTTTCACTCCCAAGCGTCGCATCGACGGTTTACAGGATGGAGTTTCAAAAATATTTCTCTAGAAGTGAGAAAACATACGCTGACCACTTAAACGCGTGAGCAATGTAGATCCGGATCGCCATGACTGGGCACGCGTATATTTTTAGCTACGACTGAGCTATTCCGCAATAGCCAACAAACATTTGTCGCCATCGTTGATAGTAAGCTGATTTATTGGCCCTCATCACAACAAACACATGCACCATGTAAGTGTGAGAATCAATGCAGGAAAATGAGTAGAGGGTAATACTTTCCTATCTTATTTATTAATTTATTCAAACGACTACATGTACATCAGTCATCAGTCTGATGTGCTGCAAGCTAGTGGTAGAATTATTCATCTCTTGAATCAGTAAAAAAATTTAGAATTATCGGTCATGGTGAGCTGGAAAATAAATTTTGTTTTCCAATATCTCTTATTCATGACTCGTCAAATTTCAAAGTAATCTAATCGAAATATTGAGCGTCCATTGGCATGAATGTCGCCTGTCAGTTTACAAGAGTTATCCCGCCGCAGGGGCGTGGCGGTTTGTTCTTTGTGACCAGCTGTGACAAACGGTGAAAATCTACGGATTTTCAACCATGTATTTTGTAATATGTAGACGCCACTTTTAACTTCAAACGTTAAATTAATTAATATGTTCAACAATTCAATTTCAATCATTCAATTCGGATAAAATAAATTTCATTAATAACTGAGGACATAATAATGTTGTATTATTGAGTAACCCAACATTGATGAGTCCTCAGTTCGTCCCACATTATCGCATACGATGAATAGAAAATGAATACAATTTCGGCATTATTTATACAAATTATGTATTTTTAGTAGCATGATACGCTAATGAATTATTTAAGTGTTATTAATCAATTCGACTACGTCACCTTAGAGCGTGATAAAATATATCTATTATAGATATGTGTCAGCACTACTATTTTATTTAATGTAATTAATGAAATGTTTTTTCCATTAAAAGTTTTCGCCGAAGCGACTTTTCAAGATAAATATTATATTTCTCACTGCCTAGAATCTTTAAGATTTGGTTTCTTGAAGACTTATTCTGAAGCCAAGCTAATTTATCCGTATATTTTGATTACTAAAGCAGTTGATTATTCCATGAGATTCGGAGAAACGGCTTGCCTAATTGTTCAGGTTCAATAAGTATTTTAATGAATTTTTTTTACCCCAAAGTTTCTGCGAGTTACCCCAGGTCCCAGCGAGTCCCGGCCGTGACGTCACTTTAGGTATTCTCATCGTAAGAAAAGTTTTCCGGGTTGACAAGATAACCTCTACTTACGGTCTATGTATTCATAGCTTATATAGCATTGTTGCAAAATATGAGGGATCATAAAAACGTTTTCTCTGAAATCATTTCGACATTTAAAGCATTTAAATATCAAAATTATCCGCCAAAAGTTGCAAGTTTTCCTTATTTTTTCCATTTGAACGTACATTCAAAGGATTTTTGCTTACGCTGCCAAGCAAATAACTTCAGAGTTCCGACCAACCGCAATGAAAATATAAATAACGATTTTGAATGCTTAAAACAAACAAAATGTCATTAAAAACTTAGAAATTCTGCAGTTGTGCTCAAGAGCTCTTCTCTCGTCATGATCAAACTGTCGATCCTCCTAATCGTAGATACTCTGGGTATCGTAGATGCCATGGGTATCGTAGATACTCTGGGTATCGTAGACACTCTGGGTATCGTAGATACTCTGGGTATCGTAGATACTCTGAGTATCGTAAATACTCTGGGACGGTACTAGTAGATACTCCTGCACCCAGATCGAAAACCGACATGAAAACACTGACCCCCAGATAGTTACGTTTATTATATAATAAGCAACGTATTACACGAATGTCGGTTTGAATATGTTGCTATTTCGTTTGCAAATAAATTAATTTGTAAAACTTATTGCTGTTAAAGTAAGCGACAAATTTTGAGTGGGGTGAGTTTTGTAATACGCGCCTAATTTATACCCAAATAAAGTTGATATTCAGATGACTGTCAGACGTTAGATGTTCTGGCTTCAACACCGTATCAGTCTCAATGTATCCGTCGAGCTGTAAAGTCTAACCACTGCCGTTATGTAATGTAAGTTTCCTGCCACGTACATTACTGAATATAAATCAGTTTTATTACTGTTTCTGTTGCTGATTTTATTTGAGTTGTAATTTGTTAATTAGTATTTGATATCTGTTACTCTTATTCCAGGTAACTGGGCATTTGTTAGAATATAATCTGGATTGCCAAGTCTTCCTTATTTTGCTACATAGACAATACATACAATTACTGTGACTTTGAGAGAATTTAGCAAGAAATCTTGAGTATTGCTGCCAACTTTGGGCGCTGCTCAAGGCGGGCGCAGTGCGGAAACTGGAGTCAGTCCAGCGGACCTTCACTACAGGATCAGCGGCATGAGGGAGCTGAAGCTGGACAACTGGGGAAGATTGAATCACCTGGGACTGTACTCACTGACGAGGAGAAGCGAGAGGTATATCATACTGTACACTTGGAAGATGATAACCGGACTGGCTCCCAACTTTGAGAGCGAGACCTCCAGAATAGTGACATATTACAACGAAAGGAGGAGGAGACTGTGTATGATTCTCCCATTTAATAACTGAGCCGCGGCCAGAGTACAGACTTTTCGTGAGGGATCACTGTCCTTTGTAGGACCGAGGCTCTTTAATGCCTTGCCAAAAGTGCTGAAAGGAGGGGAGTTCACCCTTACAACATTCAAGAGACGACTGGACAAGTGGTCGAGGAAGATCCCGGGTAGTCCAGTAATGGGAAACTACCCTCAGCAAGTGACAAGCAACTGCATCTTGCATAAGCTGGCCCAAAGGATCGAGGGCTAATGGACGGAACACGTCCAACGTTACATCCGGGACCCGAGGGCGGGGTGACCCGCCTAGCCAAGACTCGGTGACGGAGGACGACGAAGGCGGCGCATAAGCGTGACCGGGGACTAGGAAGTCCCAAACTCATTATAAGGTCACGTAACATTTTATGCAGGGTGAGCAACTTGGACTTCTCCTCCGTAAATTACCATTATGACAAGATTTAATGTCTTTTCATACATTGGCCTCTATAAACAGTTTTATTCATCATAATTAGTAGCAACATGATGCCGCATTAGCTATAATACAATTTCCAGGTATATCGCTCCGCACCCATCTTTTCAAAGAGGTTCTTTGGGCATCAAAATTTATATAATGCTGAAAATATATTAGTGAGGCAGTTGCGTCATGACTGAGCACGCGCGTTTTTGAGCAATAATTAAACTATTCTGCAGCAGCAGCCAAATACTAGTCGCCATTGTCGAAAGTAAGTATATTCATTAACCTTTATCACAACGACCACATACATCATGTATGTGTGTGTTTCCGTGCAGAAAATTACTGAATACGAAAAAAATTTTCGCATAATATGTACTAATTTTCTAACACTGTACTGGTGTAATGAAGCACGCCAGGAAAATTCCCATTTCCAGGACTTGCATTGTCAACAAAAGAATAAAGTAATAAAATTTTTTGCCCAAAGACTGTGCTGCACAAGAATGATGCTTCGGATTAATAGTGAGTAATTATGCGATCTGCAATGAAATGTATTAAGGCCTAAGTGACAAACATGAGACGATAAGTTTTGCAAAATTATTACAGTTATATGCGCAGGTAATTTGTTATAAGCGATGAGTGACCGCAAAAATAGCAAAAACTTGTTATCCGGCAAAGATTGGGCCAACGAATGCTAGTGAATTAGTTAATTTCTGACGAGAACAAGAAACCAGCAGCAAAGGTTAATTAGTTAATTTCTGACGAGAAACCAGGCTCCTATAAGGAGCCTGATAGAAAACAATATCCTCGACGCCGTAGCATGTGTGCTACCGATGAACATGGCCACAGTTATACTAGTGGTTTTTACTACCCTTCCGATAAACGATATAACAGTGCTCAGTTGACGTGAATTAATCATTTAAACGCCAAATAAAAGGTTAATTTGACGCAAGATGTCTAGTGTGCAATCCTTGACTGAATATATAACGTAGAATTACTTTGTTTCATTTCAGCCCGCCTCATGATACGTTGATTGAAATAAATGTAAAACATTCTGTCTTATAACGGATATAAATTTTAATGGCTATTATGTTTTGCGGCTATACTCGCAAAACAATTTATAAACGTTGAGATTTTTAACAAACTACAGCCAACACGTGAAATATTCTAAAACATTAAACTTAGCTATTCTCAAAATAAGGACGTATAGCGAAAATGATTTAAAAATAAAAGTCTAGAACAACAGCGATATGTCAACATGTTAAAGAAATCATTCTGGCTCTCAATAGTAACTCAGCGACAGCCGTCCAAAAGATATCCATCTCTTTTTAATTGGAAATTTCAAAAGCCGTGCCGCGGACGAACGAAATGAAAGCGACCGCGTATACGTGCACGTGCGTTTATCGTGAGTTAAATGCTATGCCAGCTACTCTGCTCCAATCATCCTCTTCACATAAAATACTCAACCTGGTATCTCCGTTACATGTTACACTTACAAAGCACAAATACGGTTCTTCTTCCTCATATGCAACACTCACACAACACCCAACATGCTATCTTCTTTCTCATATACAACACTCACAACACCCAACATGCTATCTTCTTTCTCATATACAACACTCACAACACCCAAAATGCTATCTTCTTTCTCATATACAACACTCACAACACCCAACATGCTATCTTCTTTCTCATATACAACACTCACAACACCCAACATGCTATCTTCTTTCTCATATACAACACTCACAACACCCAACTGGCTATCTTCCTCCTCATATACAACACTCACACAACACCCAACATGCTATCTTCTTTCTCATATGCAACTCTCACACAACAACCAACTGGCTATCTTCCTCCTCATATACAACACTCACAACACCCATGTACACATCGGCCTCACCTCACGCAACACTCACACAACACCCACACACGCATCGCCCTCCTCTCACGACACACTCACTCAACTCCCATGCACACAACTCTCCTCTCTCACACAACTCCAATGCACACAACTCTTGTCTCTCACACAACTCCCATGTCTTGGGAGTTCACCATGCACACACTCCATGCACACAACTCTCATCTCTCACAACAAGTCCTCATATGCTGCACTCACACACCTCCTACCACGCAACACTCACACTAAATTCAGCACGTGTCTCTTCCTCATTTCCTCTTGGTGGCTCTTCAAAAGACTTTTAGGGCGCTGTACCCCTCGGCGGACAGCTCGTAATTACCTTGTCAACAGTCGTGGCCTATTTATCTCTTAGAATGATACGTGAAAGGTAATCTTCAATTGGATCGGGCAGATGTTCAAACATGTCATTCAAGCCTCTTCCATGAAGCGCAGTTCAACTCGATTTTCTTAATTGGAAAGTATTTGATTCGTAAACACATATGTTTCTTGATTTTCAGAAATTAGACAGGAATTCATGAATCATCTATTGGACATATCGTAAAATAATATCTATTACAGTTAAACATTAAATATAAAAATTTAAAATATGCGTTAATCACAAAAGTTTTAATTTTATGGTTGTTACTGGTATGGTTTGTGTGGACGATGTTTTTTACTCGCTTCCGAAAAAAGCTGATGGAGAAGAGAACACCAATTGCATTTGCAACGGTGCAGACAAAGTTAGAAAAATTAAGCGTCTTAACGTTCATGGGGGCGGACAAAGCAAATTTCATTTTACGAATTTCATTGCTTTCGCAATGAAATTAGCATTCTAATTTAGAGAAATTTTCTCGTAAGTGAAAGCAGAGCCAAGAGCAATTTATCTAGCAAGGGAGAGATTTATTGCTCAATTTTTAAGTGATGAGCTGAATAAGGCAAGGTTGAGGAGAAGGCCACTTGAGCCATGCGAATCATAAATGAATCAAGGCTTTCTCACAACCTCGGTTCACGATGGACAGAGATCAACAGACTTACGTGCTAAAACTTCCAGCAAATCGTTTAACTTCAACACCTTAACATTGTAAAATGACGTTTGATTACTTGTGATTAGAGTGCAAATCTTGGGTATTAATCTGACATCAAACAGAACATAGTTGAATGCCTCGAGTAAACTCCGTAGATTTATGCTGAACTGGGAGCCAAATTTTCCTGAGGTATTCGTAAGGCAACGTCTCATATAGAGACATAAACTAAATGAAATTGAATTCAACCTTTATTACATTGAATGCTTTATAATCACGACAATTTGAAGGCTATTCAGTCACTGAAGGAATGGCAATCATGAATGGCTTCAAACGAGAGAATTGCGCGATTAAATTGTCGTTAAGGCATTCATACAAGGCAATTACTGCAATTGTAATTACTGTGTAGTGTCTTGGATTTAATACTTGAAATGTACTATACATTTTATGTAAACTGCACTACAGTAATTGAACTTACTATTGAAATCCATTTAGAATTCTCCTTACAAAACCATTCAAGGTCCGTTATTAAAGCAAGCAAGACCGTCGCCCCGAGCTACAGTGAATGCGATATGGGAGTTTCCATTGCTTCTATTGTTGAACTTTTGCTGACTGAGGGTCGGCTGCTCAGACAAATTACGAAGGGTCGTGTCGGTAATTCTTGCGTGTGGATCAAAAGAGAGGCACTTGTTGCCGTCGCCGGGACAGTCGACAGCTTTGGAAGTTCACGACTTCTTTCAGTCACAATTATTACATTTCATAAGTTCACCATAAGAACACAATACGGAATGAAAGAACCTAAACTTATAACTCGCTACAAAATATTTGATTGTGCGACGTTTTTCATAAACAATCCAAATGACGATTTGATTAAAGTCAGTTATCGCGAAGGTTCCCGGATAAAATTTGCCTAATATTTCAAAACGCATTAAAATTCCCGAGCAATGTAGTTAGAATGGCAACTGAAATTGTAAAAAGACCTCGTCGAAAGGCGCGTGTGGAGCGCGCCGGGCGAGCGACCACACTTCCCGAGCGCCAGAGCCGCACTGGCGGCGAGGGAACGTGTGGAGCTCGGTGCTGAGAGTTGAGCGATGCTGGCAGCGGCGGCGGCGACAAGCCACTGAGGGGAGCCATAAAGTGTACGCGCAAGATAAGGAATGATAGTGTTTTATCCGCCGTCCGGCATCTTATGCAATAAAATAGAAAGCGTTTTATAGGATAGGCTCAGCTTCTTCACGCTGGCCTGGCCTCAGAAGCGTTTAACGTCGAGTATTATCAGCAGAAAATCACTTTATTAATAATATAAAGTCTTTACCGTTTTAGTATTCGTAAATCGAGCATAAAGCTTTGTAAATATAATGATTCAATATTAATCTAGTAGACAAAATAAACCACCTCGCAAGCTGCATAGTTTGCCTAGGCCACTCAGATTGCAGCAATAACCTCGGCCTATCCTAATTAAACTTTTTCGCCCGAGTTCATTAGGGAGCAGTTGGCGGCGGCGCCGGAACTTTCCTCTCGTGTACGAGGGCACCTCCAGCATCTGACCCTCAACTTTAAGCTTTATTTGCAGTTTTTATCTTGTACAATATTTCCTCCTGAGTCTATTTTATGTTATTGTGTTTCTATGCAATATGCTTATTTTTTGTGCAATATGCTTTTTATTGCATTACTTGCTATTTCAATCGGACTGTACATACCGCAGTATACATACCATGTCATTTTTCGCATACATATTGCTTCTTATATCAGTGTTTCAAGTAATTATCCTTTGGTCTTTGCTCTTTTGGATTTTTTATTTGTGCACGGTAAAGCTTCTAATTATTAATCAAGAATATTATACTTCGATAGACAGGGGCCTGACATGCATGTCGATCCTTGTGCGTTATGACAATACTCAGTCGCTCTCGATCAAACTCTCGTTCCTCCTGAATTATCAAGAATTCGAAAGCAAATAATATAAGAAATAAATTCACCATATTTTCTCTGAATAGCTCCATCATCAGTTCAATTAATAGAACCATCAAATTACACAGAAGACGTATCAATTTTAATGCCAGATAAACGGTCAAAAACGGATTGAGTAACAATTTCAAGCTCGAAAATATCAGTGTTGCTTCCACAAGATTCTCGTTTACAAGTATGCAATGGTTCCGAGATCCGTGAATCAGAAAGCCCAGAATTTTAGCCTAAAATCTTGAAACGGTTTGTTGCACTGTTCGGCGTGAAGTGACAGCAGAGTGGGGCGGGCGGCTAAGCTGAATTCCAAAACGAAAACTCCTCTCAAGGTATTCGACTAATATGATTTAGAAATTCTGCGGGGTCATTTCAACATATGCTGATGTGTACAGAACTGTACTCGTAATCGTAAACCGTAGAAGACGGCATTAGGGCAGGTAGCATATCTTTATAATAGAGAAGGAATCAAATTTTATATATTCACCACGAATACATGCAAGTAAACATTTGGAAAGTATTTCATGAATTTATAAACATCTGTAATGTCGCGTTCAATGATCGCCACCTTACATGTGTAGTATCGTGATGCTTGTGAACACCAACAACTGGATAGCATCGCTTCTCTTCATCACCGTCATTTGTACACTGAAAGAAAGCCTTGATGTCTCAACTATTGACAACACGCGCGTCAAACGGCTGACCAGTTTTAACAACCAATCGCAAGGCAGTGTCTAAAAATATTGTATCTATAACGTTGCACATAAGTATTAAGAAACTTTATCAAAATTTATTGGGAGCAATAATGCATGAATAAATATAATTAAGATTCTAAGAAAATCACAAATAGGATTCTGTGTGGAAATTAGCCATTGAATCAGCCTACTCTGGTACACTGCACTGGGAGCAAAGCTATTGGACTTCTGCCGTAAGGTTACCAAATAAATTTTTTTAGCTTCTATTTAATCATTTCATGTATTACCTCAAGTTATTATTACGAAGCATTAGATTTCATCCTTGCAGAATGTAATATTTGTTTGCTCCTTGACTCACTTCGTCCGACTCACGAGGCAATATCGTCATCTCAAGCCGAAGTGAATACACATAAGATATAACAGCAGGTCAAGCGGTGGCTCTCAGAGTTGTGCAAGTTCTCAGTTCCTAAGCTGGAGTGACGGACGGACAGCGGCTCCCTCAAATTGCGTTCATCTGAGGGCAGCCTTCCATCAACTCGACTGTGTTCCACAGGACTCGTGTTCCAGCTAATATCGCGGGTGTTTGCAGGAATTCACGAGCTTGTTCCTGTGGTCACTCCCGTCTTAGAATGTTATGGAGTGCATTTTACGTGGTATTTTTAATCCTTGGAAGAAAATAACTGGAACTGTCTACTTATGAATTATTTTTTGCAGCGTAATATACTCACGTTTTTATAACTTGCAAGTCATAATTAGCTGAATTTCATCGCTCGGCTTGGGCATCTCAAGCGTCTTTGGTAATTTGCAGAGCAGCAATGTACAGTATCGCAGTAAATGCGGCAACATGTCCCATGTAGGTTTTATGGCAGTGAAACCTTGCTTTTGTACTGCCTCCCGAGTCCGAATGATTGGCCTAAGCCCTAAGGACTGTGTTGATAGTCGGAAAATATCGGCATTTGTATCGGCTCTATTTGCTTAATGCACAATCTCGACACTAATATATTCCATTGCAAGGAACAAATTGAAAACGAGGCGTATGGAGAGAGTGGACTCATAGCTAAGTAAGAAAAGAACTTCTTTCGATCGTGCCATAGAGCAGAGTTAAAGCTTGCCTTATATATTTTGAAAATTATATTATTATTATAGTATAGTAGTATAGTATCTTCGGCATTGAAGAATAGGCCTGGATAGGATAGAATAGGCCTGGATTCTTGTACTTTTCTTCACTAGACTGGCCTTTTGATCAAATCTTTTCAACGGACGGTGAACGGATTATTATCGCGCTTCTAATTTTCTCTCGTATTTTTTACGAAACAAAATAATTCATAGTCTGGAAATATATTGCCGAAAACCTTTGCTTGGTGGCACCGTGGAGAGCAGTTAGCATGATTGCTTTGAAAATGAGCACAGAGTGTTAACAAGTGTGCAGTGCATGAAGCCCGTTGTTTCTTCTGGACTCTCTTAGCTGCTTTTAAACAATATTACGTAAACCAACACCAAATCTTAATTTTTACTATTGCATTCGAAGGGCTGGTGTGTTATGATTAATGTCTACTTGTCATTGACCCATTGTCCAAAAAATTCACCCTGGATTCGTGTGTGATTAACGTGACTTGAAGAGTCGGGGGCCTCGCGGTCAAATCATCTTGCTTTAAGTATTTGTAGGGGGCAACAAATTACACGCAAACACCGCTGGTCTCTCGTATGCCGAGCTCGATTAATTGAAGTGCACTTGAGGGCTCGGCGGCTGATGAGGGCAAACAATCGATGTCTGGCGAGGCTCTCCAGCGCTCAGCTGCTCACGCTGATTACACTCACTTGAAGGGCCCCGAAGGCTTCCTTCATCTCGACCCTATGGAATGAGGGATGAAGATGCTAATCTTAACCTCAAAATTCCTATTACTGCATTTTAAGGTTTATTGGGCGCACCAAAAGTGCCTGAGAACCAAGAGGGCAGTGGACACTGTCTAGCCGAACGTTACAAGCGCGTTTTTTAAGTATGTTCTTACGCCTCCCATACGTGGCAAAGAGGGGTACAGGGTTCAACGTTCACGATTGGTTCGGAAATGTTCACGATTGGTTCAGAACTTTCTACGCGACCGTGTTGAACACAGTGTTATACTTGCTATCACGTTCAGTTCAAAGGTGGAAGATTTTAACAACCAAACAGCATAATAATAAAAAAATATTATTGTTGCATATCTGAATCTTTCAGGCACGACACGGAAAGTTGGCTTTGCATGATTTTTGTCTGCTGCCAGCGCAAAATATGGGACCTGGTAACTTTTTTTTTATAATGCAAATACCTTCTATTGGTGCTTGTCCTGGTATAGTTCCACCACGCGTCACCACAAGCTGGGCATAATAGTCATTTTAGTTCTTATTTGAATATTGGGAAGGGTACTTGGAGATCAGATGTATTAAAAAGCTAAATACACTGCTCATTTAAGGAAATCTCATAATATAAAAATAGCAAATTATTTTAGTATGAAGAATAGCCTTGAGACAGCCGTCTGTCTCTCACTCTCTGGTAAATGAGAGCAAGTTTGACGTTACGCATGTGGAGAGCTCAAATTTTGGCATGCCATCATCGTGCTAAATAAACTTTCCTCTGCTGCAACTGGGAACTTTACCTTAATTTCTCTATCAAAAAGTTAAAATTTCCTGGAATTTCTGACTTATTTACCGGAATTCTCATCCTCGTATGAGCTGTTGTCTAGGAGGCTTGTGACTTCAAAGTGGCTTAACCCGCTTCCCTCTTCCTCCAGCCATTCACCACACAGAAACTCGGCCGTTTGACCTGCGGCGGCCTCCCGCTCCACTCAAGCTTTTATAGCCACTAGAGCAGATTGTTTTTCAGACATCACGGGTGTGTGAGATCGAGGGTTCTTGGGCGAGAACTGCTCGGAGCATCACTTCGAATTCACTGGCGAACTGTTGACTGCAATTGTCCTGAGCATAAACTCAAGTGCCCAGGGACATTCGGCCAAGCCGCAAACTCAGGTGTTCAGGAACTCGTTTGCGCATCACCACAAATTAACTGTAAAATTGTTAGCCGCAAATCTTTTCCCGCTTCACTTCCAGGGATTGCGATGCTGCGGTTGCAGTCAACTGCTTTGCACTCCAAATGAACATGAACAATTGAGGGCTCGTTGAACTCATTACCTTACACGATTTTCTCTTACTCTAATTTTTCCTAGTTTTAAAGGGGCAAGAATATGCATTATATGTGCATGGATGCGTGAAAAACAGAACGGTTGCGTAAACGTTAGAATATTATTGATTCCGGCGTTGGCGAAATACGGGTCAGTCTGCCGGGAGCCTAACCGATTTCAATGATCGGTGCGAGTCTTGACTTTTTACGCATTGAAGTGCATTCGATCACTCACGTTGCAAGGTCTCTACCTCTAAATGTGCAATATTTACTGAGAGTACATTTATATTGCCATAGCATGTACTTAGTCTGAATAAATAAGATGTGATTATATTACAACGACAAAGTCATATTTTGTCACGTGAATTGTGGTTGTTTTCTATAAAGCATCACCGTGATCTCGTTTCGTTGAACTTGTAACCCTTATCCTTATTTTCGTTAACCTTATTTGAAACCATTTATATTGGAAAATTGAAACAAAACTGCATTCCGCAACCAATTGAACGACGCAAGGAGCCCGAGCCACGTTGCGGTCATCGTTGCCATGCTTTCGCGTTATCCTGCATGAATCTTTTTTTCGTCTCAGACCACAAAAGACCAGCGATGACCAGACCAACGATAGCCAAACAAGCGATGACCAGACCAGCGATAATCCTGACCAGCGATGACCGAAACAACGATAGCCAGGCTAGCGATGACCAGACCAGCGATGGCCAGACCAATGGCTGAAGATTACCGACAATTTCTTTAAGCTTTAGTTACGCCAGTCAAGAATTTATGACTTTTCGCTGTGCTTACTATTTGTCTTGATTTTTGTGGAGTCAGAAAATCAAACGGGTTATCATAAAAAAATTCACGCTAGTTTGAAAAATTTATTTATTAAGCTGAAGATTTTTCTCTAGTCGGAAATTTATTTCAATAATTTCTTAATATTTTCGGCCGTTAATGAATATGTTGATTATTAGCATTTAAGCTGTACAGAGTCCATGTGTTTTTTTGGGTAGCAAATTTGAAATAAATTTAGCTTTATTCATAGCTGGACCACGAAGAAGTTCCTAAGGGCCATGTGTATCAATTAAAAGCATACCTATATAAAAGTCTCCTCTCAGTGCTCGTGTCGACTGTAAATATAGCGCCGTTTCAATACTATCCCAAACTGGTTACTAAATCCCAGCTTGCTCGCAATAACTTGTTTATATCGATCATGTCATTATAAAAAATTCCTCTCCGCACAGAATGATTTATTTATTTAATTCATGCTAGCAATTAGTGAACAGCGCCATGATACTCAAGACCAATCACAAGTTTGTTCATGAGTAGAGTTCAGGTTTAACGTAGATGATATAGAAGCTAAAATTTCACGCCGACGCTGCGTTATATCATATCATATATTTGTCCCTATCGCACGTTATGTCCTCACTCTCACGAGGGAGAAATATGTGACCGAAGATCGATCACGTTATGGGAGTGCCGAGGAAGATTCGCTGAGAGCTTCCTTGGTTTGTTTGCCAAACGATAAGTTTTAATGGTAGCCGTAATAGGACATAAAATTACCGGAATGGCAGCTGAAAGCGCTAACAGCTGCAAGAGCGAGCTATTAGGAGACAGCTTTAAAACTTTGCCAATTATTCGTTCCCTGTGAGTCTTTCTTTCCTTTGGGAAGCTCCAGAAAAACGTCGTAATATTGGAACGGACGTCCGATTGTGCGATAAAACGCGCTCGTTTCCGCTAAGCCAGCTTGGTCATAAACACAACCATGCTCGAGGCATTTAAGATGACTGCAAAAGTTACATTTCAAAAGTAAAGGCGTTCTATCAAGAAATTCCTCACGATTTTAATAATCGAATATTATACCAATTTGAAACCCAACTATCGTTGTCAATGGGTAAATTTGAAAGCGATTTATAATTCTGCACCAGCAAGCACTATTTATCGAAAAGTTATTAGCTATATTTTACATTTAATTTGTGTATAGCATTTCCCATAATCTAGTTCAAGATTTTGACTGCCAAGTCCTACAAACAAGTGATCCATTTGGCTTTTCTTACGAACGCAGCCGTAGAATGCGCGTAGCTGTCAATCATCCAGCAGCGGGAGGACGAGCTCGGAAGACAACGGCTGTCATCGGTCACGCTGCCGCCCGAGGAAGTCTACCGCGAGACGCACGGCTTCCGTATGTGCTCTGGCGACCGCAGCCGACGACTCCTCGACACTGTCGCCATGTAGCTGGACCTCTGCCTCCCCCTGCACGTCTAAAGACATTCAAATCTGTGCACGATATGATTGCAAAAAGCTCCTTATTTTACAACACTTCTCTTTAACTTCACTTCTTGTTGCTTATTTGTTTGTTTGTTTGTCTGCTACAAATATTATAATCAATATTTAACACACTTCTAATTGTCCAATCGATCTGGAATTTTGCACACTTGCGTAAAGTTGGAGACATTGCTTGACTCAATTGACAGAATAAATAATTTGAAAAATGGGGAAAAATTTTTAATGTTTAAAATTTAAAATTTTTAATGTTAAAATTCAAAAAAAATTTAAAGTATAGTTTTTTTATATTTTAAAGTAAAATTAGAAACTCATTGTACATGTGTAACATCGGAGACAGTGCCTCTTTAGAAGTGTTGTCTTCCAAAAAATGTAATTTTGAAACGTATATTTTTATTTAATTATAATTCGGTCTGCCTCTTCCTGGTGTGTGGGCCTATGCATAGTCAGGCAAGCTGTAGTTGGGAATCAGTCACTGAACTTTCTTGTGCTCGAATGGATTTTATGAGGAGACGTCGAAAATCCTACATCAATAGATACATGTTTGTTTTCATATTGCAAAGCGTGAAGAAGAATTGTGAGGACGCAATTAAAATTAATTTGGTACTGATAGGGCTAATAGTACTGAGCCCAGGACGCAAGGTGAAATTCTTTATCTAATTTGAATTTTATTAGAATTAATATAATTTTATTCTGGTAATGCGTAAGTTATAATGAGTGTTTGAAGTTAAGTAGTGATTTTTGAACGTTGAAGGCATCAAAATCTGAAAACGCAAATTTTGCTTCTTGAGTTTCAGCAAAAAATGTTTGATTTGTTAGGAGGCATGAATCATGGGTGAGAAATGCGAGCATGATCCACCATCATCGCTGATATCACAAGCTGGTAACCGAATGTCGCAAAAGTTCTGCGTTAACGCATCGACACCTCATAGTTTTCAGCAGCAAAGGCCGAATTTTAAGGCAGCCAATAACAGTTTACGCCAGCAAGGCAATGCGTGCATCTCACACTCGACAAATCCTTCGTCAATGTGTTCAATATCAACAATGCTGAATTTCTATAACAGAAACATCGGTATTTCTTTCAAAGCTTCGAAATACCGTTGAGTCATTTGTCTTAGCTTGTGTTAAATTCGTTAATACTAAATTAATCGAATAATTTCTTTTTACAAGAAGCATAAAATTCTACCTTGTCTCGTCCTCGTAGAGTTACATAAATCAATCCCAAAGCAATAACTTGAAAATAAAAGCACCAGTGATACAAGCCTGCAGAGAAGATCACTCATCTTTTCTTTTGCTTTTTTTTCCACAGAAAAAATATCGCAGATCTTCTCTCTCTGCTTCTCTCTCACTGCGAGATCACTGATCTTCTCTCTCGGTTTGTCATTCACTGCTAAATCACTGATCTTCTTTCTCGGCTTAATTGTCTCTCACTGCGAGATCACTGATCTTCTCTCCCTGCTTCTCTCTCACTACGAGATCACTGATCTTCTCTCTCGGCTTCTCTCTCCCTGCGAGATCACAGGTCTTCTCTCTCGGCTTGACATTCAGTGCGAGATCACTGATCTTCTCTCTCTGCTTCTCTCTCACTGCGAGATCACTGATCTTCTCTCTCTGCTTCTCTCTCCCTGCGAGATCACTAAACTTCTCCCTCTCGCCTTCTCCCTCTCCCTCATCAGCTAGATCACTGATCTTCTCTCTCGGCTTGTCTCTCACTGCGAGATCACTGATCTTCTCTCTCGGCTTGTCTCTCACTGCGAGATCACTGATCTTCTTTCTCTGCTAATCTCTCACTGCGAGATCACTGATCTTCTCTCTCTGCTTCTCTCTCCCTGCGAGATCAATAAACTTCTCCCTCTCGCCTTCTCCCTCTCCCTCATCAGCTAGATCACTGATCTTCTCTCTCGGCTTCTTTCTCCCTGCGAGAAGATCAGTGATCTTCTCTGAGCGAGAAGTTGTTTGCACAGGCCAGCGCTCCGTCTTCATGACGGTAAACACGTTCGTCCGCAACTCCTCATCTCTAGCGCCTCGGTTACGTGTGTTGCTCGTTCATACAGAGCACGTGCCCCTCACGAATAAATAAACAAGTTGTTCAGTAGCGCCGCTATAATGGGAAATGCCGGACTAAGCGAGGGCTAAGCCTCCAACCTTTGATTTCTAAACTATTATTTCTGGTAGGTGTGAGTCTAGAATGTTTTGGACGCGCCAAACTCTCCCCCCTGTGTTTTCCCTCAACGAGGCGCTTGAGGACCACTAAGTCACGTCGAGAAATATAGCAAGGCAGGGACGACCAGGACTTTGCTTGCAGCCTCGTCGAAATTCTCAGGCTTTGTTTATGAATCATACATTTAGTTCAGTCGACACTGCTCAATACACCTGTGAGAATGTCATCATTGTAGTATTATTGCATGTTTTTTGCTCAATAGTAGTAAATTCAGCCAATTCCGTCTCATATCAGATTGAAAATGAAGACATACTTTTTACTTCGATAATTGTATTTTTTCCCTAACTAATGAAGGGATTTAAGAATTAAAAGCATCTTTTAGGTTTTTTTACTTTAGCACACGCTAACATAAACTTTTAGGAACACATGTCAAGAGTCTCTATACCTGAAAATTTAATAATGCGCTCTGTGTACGAACTGAGGTTCCCATCGATAATTTATTTCCCAATACTGTAAATTCCTTAGCTAAAATAAATGCAGTTCAGAGGCCACTGTGGAGTTCACACGAAGCGATGGTCGCGTTTATGGGCAAAATCGATACTCGATTTTCCAGTTTCCAATACCGATATCAAGCAGCCAGAAATGTCCGATGCTTCATGGATGCGCCCGCGGACTTCGCTCGAGTTGGAGGCTCAGCAAAAATAAAAGGAATCGTCTATTTAAATATGGGGGTTCCATGAAAAATTATTGACAGTATATACTATTTGTGCAACTATTCGTTAACTATTTTCGAAATACCATCGGCGGGGAAATTGAGTTAGAAATCATCTGTAAGTATCTTTCAAATTTTCAACTTTTGGAATAAGGAGTCACTCAAACCCTTCTGCCATGCGCTACTTTCTTTGGTTTAAGCAAGAAGTTAGTTATCTTAGCAGATAACTAAGAAGATCAGTAAAGAACTTTTCACCACCATAAGACGGCACTATCGAAAAATGAATATTAATTGATGATGTCATCGAGCCATGGCATTTTTGAAGTGGCTGTATCCTTGATAAAGCATAGAGGATCTTCTCAATTGTGAACGATTTTATATCGAGAAACAAAAACATAAACTTGCTCTACGCGAATCTTGGTTCCGGAGAAATCTTGGGGGAGTAAAAGAGAATATGTTTATGAAATCCGCTGCATCAGCAAAAATTCGTTACGGCTGTAGAAAAAGTGACGTAGCCGTCACTGAAAGACTGCCGAAATGACCGCAGGCCATAAGAAGTGACATCGCAAGTGACACGATAGTGACCCTGAGGCATCGCCCCCAGAAATATCACCTAACTTTTGGGTGATCAAAAAATATAAAGAAAGATTAGAGGTGCTTTCTTTAGGAGTAACGTCCTAAGTTTCGATTTCTTTGCTAAGGTGGGAAATGTTCACTAGAGCTGCGACGCATTTTTTGGAGCAGCTTTGATGTCGTACTTCCAAAAAACACTGATATGACATCTGCTCGGTTGCAAGAAAAAATTACATTGATATATTGAAAGTGTAAAATAAATTACCTTGCAGAAGATGCTAACAGGACACGATACGGAGAGTTCAAGAGAGGATCAGGTACTAATAGCGGACTAATAAAAAATTATATATTAAATTAAGAACTTCATTTATTAAGGAAATTCTCACCAAATCGAGTCAAGGCGAACGCAATTGTTAGCGTTGTAGGTACAATACCGGTCCAAGTTACTCGCTATGAGCAGACACAAGCTGGCACAGATACTGAAAAAATTGAGACATCGATACATGAATTTCATTTTTAAATTGATTATCGATTAAATAATATAACGGAGAAGCACGATGTCTGGAAACTGTCACTTTAGTTCCGTCTTATAGCAGCTCGCCGTCGCCAATGAACATCAGGCATCACATTATGAGGGCTGTGGGCTGCCAACTTACGTCGCAAGATGGCTATTTCCAGAGATTTACCTCAACATTTTACCGCATGCTTCATCATTTTATTTCAAATTTAAGTGAAATTGATACTATCACAGGCCCATTTCTAATAGAGATTATTACTTCATTACATTTAATTATAATTGAAATTTTTTGGCAAACGAAACTTACGTCATTGGACGCGAAATTATTATAATAGGGTTCCTATTATGGACGAACCGGTGTCGAGGAGGTGGAAGCCGATTCATATAATTTATTTTGAAGTTTTAATTATTGAACACAGAAATTCCCGAGAAACTGAACAATAAACTATGGGTATTCTAAATGTAGGTCAAGTCTTTCGAGATGATCACGTGTGACTTTTTAAAGACTTGAGTAGCTGTGTGCGCAATGATAATCAAAGGATTTATGAAGATATTTCTTATAATGATTGTGAGGAAATCATCAGAGTGGGCATGTGTATTCTTGCCAACATGAATCAATTCAAATTCAAGTGTATTCACTCATGAAATTCCGCTATTATTGTATAAGAGCGCGCTTATATTCACAATTGTATCTGATTTCGAACTCTTAAAACTCACGTTTGCAGTAAATGAAAGCAGCGAGGTTTGAAGGCAGGAATGAAGGCAGCAGGTTTCGTGCAACTCGTTATCATAAAATATTTCAATCGTTAGCTGTTTGTTTCTTCTTGAATAACATTTTATCAATTCCAAGTTATCCTAGACTGAATATAATAACTGAAGTCACCAAAACAGCTGTCCAACTTAATTCAATCAAGCTAAGATAATTCACGGCAGAAACGAAGTTGAAAACTTAAGTGCAGCAGAACTCCTAACCCCGCTCATAATACATGCACAAACAATACGATTTTCTCACTGAACAACTATGCGCTCAATTAAGTAACTATATATTCCCGAGTTAAGTCAGGCAGCACTTGAACTAACAGCTACAGACATGACGACCTGTAGATCGCATTCAGTTCCAGTAATTATTTAAAGGTTGAAACTAAAGTTTTGCAGCTGTTACGACACTTCTGATAGGTATACGGTCGTAATGTGAACCGAAATTTGTCCGTGCAGTATCAATAAACATTACAGCTTTACCTACAACAAAACATCGATTAGTTAGAGGCCAATCACAGGCCGGCGACGATTTTCAGTACGGTTCACGTGTTTGCACAAAAAAAGACAGCAGCTGCAGCAGTGAACTGTTTACTGCCCAAAATCCAACTTACCGAAGTGTGCGCTCAATAAACACTGCGGAACTCTCAGAAATTCCCCATATCCGTTTAATTTAGCTTCACTGCTTTGCCCTCGTAAAGTGATCAGAGTTTTACGGTTGAGGCGAGTTACGCTTGCAGTTGCCGAAAGCATATAAAGCGTTGCCTCGATACCGCTTGGGAGTTGTGGCAACAAGAGGGTAATAAGTTCTGTTACAGGTAACGTCAGGCGTTACGTTGCTCTGTCACTATGCCGACATTATGTTGATACGATGCTTCGATGCTTTCAATTCAGTTAACTTCCTGGCGTTGTCCAAGATGCTACTGAATTCCACTGATGCCTAAACTTCTAGACCGAACTTTTAATTATAACCAAGAGCGTATTTTTAAACTAATTCTTGCTCCTTATTGACAAATAATTCATGCAATTCTTATTCTTAGGGTGTTGCAAAGTTTCTCTCTGAAGGTGTACGTTTCTTAGGACTTGCACAGCAGAATAGAGCAAAGTGTAGACGAAGCATTCGCCGAGTATTTTGTAAATTTGTCCACGTCGGAAGTTTTTCGTGTGCGGACCGGACTTGGCTATCAGTAAAACTGAGCCCGACGGCGGTTTCCGGAATTTCTTTGGCCGCGGACAATCCATTGTGTGGCCATATCGCTTTTTTAGAGTCTATTAAAAACAAATGCCAGGGAGATTGATGGGCTACGCTCGATATGAGCAAGAAGAGCAATGAAACGGCACGGAAGCTTGCTAGAGTGACGCCAACAACAAAGACTTCCTCGAGTTCTTGAGTGTGAACAAAGCAAACAAACCAAGTGGTGGGGTTTTTGCAAATTTAATTTCATATTCAGATCGAGTGTGAATTCCTTTTCCTTATAATCTGGCAATAAAAAAAAAACATGCTTTAGCGTTACAGTGGATGCGTTGTTCCTATATTTCAAAGCGTTTAAAAGGGGAAATAAATTTCAAAAGCCAATTTTTTCGCTGTTTTATTTTCAATTGAAGTGCCGTTTAAGGTGTTTCACTTCATTCGCTCGTTAACGAACTCAACACAACCGTTTCAAGCTGCAACTGTGCCACGCAATTATAAGTAATGCAAAATGCCTATAATTTTTATTCAATATTTGTGGTCACTTTTTAAAATTTTCAAATCTGAAATAATCTTGATATGGATTCTCCTTCACCGATATTTTCCATCAAGCTTATATGAACATTCCTTTGCGTTTGCGGAGCTTCGTGTTGAACATTTTAAGACATGAGCGTCGTACGTCGCAAGAACGCCTTTCCTCTTCGGTTTCATCGTGACCCGACAGCGCCATTACCATTAGAGAAACGCTGCAAACCGCAGGAATTTTAATGAATTACGAGGCTGAAGGATCTTGAAAGTGGCAAGCGGGGCGCAACGACTAAATTGTGTTACAAATTGAAAATGTAGGACATTTTATTGCTGCATTCGATAATCTTAGCGCTGCTTAAATCGGTTTAGCACTGTTTATTGATATCTTGTGAGTCTCAACCCACTTCGTTTTGCTGAACTCGACTTACCTCAGCTCTGTTGTAGGTACCTCAGCAATGCAGTTCCGATCAGAAGAAGAACAAGATAAGATCAGTATTAATCAAGTTATGCACTGCTAAAATTTTCTCAGCATTTGTCTACTCTCAATAACACCAGTGGCAGAAGAAACAGCTGTGCTGCAGCAATTTGAGAGCTCAACAACACTTAAACAGCACGAACAGCTCAGCAATAGGACTAACAGCTCACTAGCAGTAGTGACAAAAGTAAGAGCTCATTACCAACAGTTCATCACTATTATAGCTGAGCATAAGTAGGGCTGATATAACCGCCTGTTGATGACATGCTAATAGAGCTGCTCGAACTTAACGCACTCTGCGCTGTCCCTACAACAGCTCTACTAACTTCTCCACGTGACGTGTCGCCAGCTCAACTTCGTAAATCAACTTCATCGATGTGCATTGACACACACATCGCCTCACATGACTGCACATCGGCAGCCATGTACACGGGGAAAAAGATGCACCCGAGAAAACATTTTCGAACATCGACGAACACTGGGAAACATGGTGGAAATTAACTCAAACAGGCTCACATCAGCGAACATTGATGAACGTCAGTTCACTTTAGAATATATTTAAATTTGAGCAACTGACTGCTGCAGTGCAGTGCGTCCTTCAGTGAAAAAATAAAGGATATGTTGAAATTGTGGAGGCTGGGGATGTGATAAGGTTGGAGGTGTGAGATGACAAGACCTGTTCATTTAATTGGGAGCGCGACTACCAGATGACAAGACCTGTTCATTTAATTGGGAGCGTGACGACAAGATGACAAGACCTGTTCATTTAATTGGGAGCGTGACGACAAGATGACAAGACCTGTTCATTTATTCCGCTTACAACAGAGCGCGTCTAACCATCCTTAGTACCGCGCCAATAAATTCCTCGGAAATTCATGCATGCAGCAGCCAAGATTTCATTATGAGCTAGCTGCCGGGATCACCAGTTCAAGCCAGAGATTTCTCCGAGATAAATTCATCCAATTAATTCATCTCCCAAAAACATTCCTCACGAAACTTTTTCCAATTAATAAGAGCAGCGAGAAGAAAAAAGCGCGAAAATTTTCGTGAGAAGGCTTGCTCGGCGAGCTGCATTTCACAAGTTTGATGGTCAGCTAGAAATTTCTGAAGATTTATTCCTGATTTTCTTCTGCCGTTACATGCATTCATGCAGCCAAACACTTTATGCCCTTAACACTTTGCTTCAATTAACCCATTTCCAATGAAAGTCAGATTTTTGTTTCTTCATTGTTGAAATAATCAGATTTTTTATTTTTTTTATGGATTTTACGGAAGAAATAACAATCCAACCATTTCCAGCTTCCTTTTTTTCTACTGAACTCTGTTATGCCATAGCACTGTCTTTACATGCGTGTAAATAATTTATGCTAAAAATCTAATCAAACGGGTTTAGCATGTACATCCGACATGTAACGTTAATCCACATAGAAATCATCGTATACGAGAGTAATATGTTTCAGTATTCACTGAAATTGTGCTGAAATTAATCTTTTCCTGTGCATTAGTCAATCGATTTGCTCACAAGAATTACATAACATGAACCTTGTGTGCATGGATATGATTTTCAAGTTTTTAATATATTTCAGTTGCCTCTGCAATAATAGGAAGAAACAACTTTATTACAAATTCTTTTTAAGCTTATCATAAGTCTCTTTGCCGACCCTATCACTTTCATCTACAGAGATGACAGAATAATACGGGGCTGAATTTATGGCCCGCTCACTGAAATGGACTCAGCTTCTTTCAAGCCCGCCTTCGATTTAGTATAAAATTCGACAAACATGCAATATCTCAAGGATTTAATTAGACCGACATTTGTTCCTTCGACTTCATGTGTTAATTTGACACGAGTCGGGAACTTTCGCCCTGTCAGTCTTGTAAGTGCGGTCGGTTTGTAATCAAATAGAATCAGTGATGAGGGATGGTGTTATCGATCACATGTCTATCAACCACCTCCATTCGGACAAGGCTTCATTCGCGGTAGGTCTTGCCGAAGAAATTTACTATCTAACTTGAATGGTTTGACATGCTTAATGTACAAAAGTGAACCAAGCGATGCAGGGTATCTCAATTACGACAAATCAGTTGACAGTGTTCTGCATGAGTGGTTGTGACTTAATGTGAAGTTTTAATGAATAGATGAAAATGTACTCGAATTTTCAGAACCAGAAACTTTCTAACGGTTAGACGGAAACAGATCAGTGTTAATGGAACATCCTCGTTTATAGTGGTGCGCTGCGAGAAGCGATCTCAGGTCGGTGTCATTCGCTGCGTTCAGAAACGATTGACCAGAAGCAGTATACGTGCCAAGTGGACAATACAGTGAAGAGTTGCTTCAATGTATTGTACAGTGAAGTTTACAATACACTGTACTGCACAGAACTATGAAGCGTACAATACCCTGTACTGCACAGTACTGTGAAGTGTACAAAAATGTACAGTACAGTGAAGAACACGAAAATGAAAGTTCATATGCAAGATGATCTTGGATGGGGTGGATACAGTAGCATTCGAAATTTTTAGACACACAACGTTCCCAATTTCTTTACTCCGTGAAGTTAATAAGAAAAGGCACAAATTCGATACTAACTTTGTCACTTCAAAATGTTTCCAGTAGCACTTACTACCGAATCGTATACCGACAAATAAGGCAGTTTCTTTTATTGTCGTCTGCGAAGCCTCCGGTGATTTAGAATATTCTGGCACGCAACATATTAATCAGTTGCGTGTTAATGAGCTGACAAGTGGAAAGAACTTCACCTCGATACGTATAATGGACAACAAATCTACGTTATGAGAAGACTTGAGAGAAACGCTAGAAAAGACGGCGCATGAAGAGACGGCATCAAAATCATATCGGGGAGTTCACATCGACTAAGAATTACTTAATTTATTACGATTCTGTTTACAGATTTTAACAATTGTTACGCTATTTTTTCGAACGAATAAAGTGCAAATACTGATAAAATATTAGTATTTAGATGTAGAATCCATGAAGTTGCTTTTTGACGACCAACTGCCGTCGCACCAGGAATTCGGAATCGCTATGTTATCTTGAACTGCAACGCTTGACCAGGTTATTGAAATTTATTTCAAACATTACAGATCATTGACTGTAAAATGCCTTAGAACAACGCTGACATTTAGAGCAACGCTGACATTTAGAACGCTTACATTTAGAACAACGCTTACATTTAGAATAGAATAGAATAGAAGTGTCGGCGTTGAAGAAATAGGCCCATGGCCTGTTGCCGATTCTTGAACTTTTCGTGACTTGATTCACAAGGGATCCGGCCTTTGGAACCCGATCTTACTTATTGCCTGATCCGTAATTTGCTAGGCATTTTAAGACTGAACATATGCTCCTGCATAGCTTCGTCTAGTCTGTTTTTGAAGATGTTCATACTCGGAGCTTCAACGATGCTATCAGGGAGGCTGTTCCACATGTCGGTGACTCGAAGCGAGAAGAAATGTTGTCGCATGGATGTGTTCCAACGCTGTTTTTTTAGTTTATAGCCGTGGCCCCTGGTGTTGGTTCTTGTTTCAACGCTGTTTTTTTAGTTTATAGCCGTGGCCCCTGGTGTTTGTTCTTGTTTCAAATTTTAGTAATCCTTCTGGGACCTTGTATAAGCCATGAGTATACTTGTATACTTCAATGAGGTCCCCACGCAGGCGTCGATAATGGAGGCGTGGAATTCTTAGAACAGCGCTTACATTTAGAACAATGCTTACATTTAGAACAACGCTGACATTTAGAACAATGCTGAAATTTAGAACAAAGCTGACATTTAGAACAATGTTGCATCGTTTACGCTCCAGTTACGCTACAAAACGTCCGGATATACTCTTTTGGTCTCTACCCGGAGGGTCGTAATGTTCATTCCGAGTGGGTTATCAAAACAATTACTGTGTGGGTCTTCATAATATCCGATTCTACCCAATTTCATACCCGATTCTAGTTTTACACGATTCTAGTTTCTACCCGGGGTCATATTTTTCACACGAGTTCAGAAAAACTACTGAAATATGGGTGGCGAGATGCATTTCGGCTTGATAATGATCAGTAGAACCGACCTTTCATATGAAACAGAGATAAAATTCGAATCGAATAGCTGGAATGTAACCGCAAAATGAGTTGAGACGTTTGGTTAATGATTTTTTTCTTTAATTTCAACTTTCCTATAGAAAAAAATCTTCATACAGTCAACATTACCGGTTAAGTTTTCATGCGACTACTTCACAATCATAGTTCAGGAATCCAAGCGGAATATAAATCTCTTTTTATAATTTTATGGCTTCAACAAAATTTCACTCAACTGCATTTTGTCCTATCAGAATTCCGTTCCGCCTTATGCCGCCTTAATATCAATCGTAGTTCTTGAAAATTTGATAACTCGACCAGCTGATGTAAACATTGTCATGTCCAGTCAGTTTAGGCGTTACAGGTGGCCCGAATTAGACTATCTCGACACTTTCAAGTCATCAGCAACAGCTGAAGCCTGATACTAAATACCACGGTACCAATCAGAAGTCATGTCTCGAATTATAGTGAAAAACTTGCCTAAAATTGTAAGTAAAAGTGCCAAAGAATGTGATGATTGTAGCCTTTTTTTATTGGTGTAGCAATGAATGAGTAAATTAAGCTTTATGTTGAAGTTTGAACTTTGTTTTGAAGTTCATTCCTCTAAACTAGCAATTACCATCACTTTACTGTCACACTCAACTTGCTGCCCTTCAATAGAAACAATTTATTTTATTAACCAAACTATGCAAATGCAACCTCTTTCTAGCACAATCAAAAAAGCTTTTTAATACAGAAGAAGTAGAGCCTTGGTTAATGACATTTATGATAGTAATCTCAAATCTGTTCCTGAAAGGTTTATGTTAACTGAAAGTCTAACTCTAAAACATTAGTTAATTTAAATACCTAATTTCTCCCATAAGAAACAATGCAGGAGAATGCAATGCAGGAGCCAGGGTGCAGAGGGTGGATGCAGCATTGCCAATATATGGGTTTTTAAGCCCTAAGCGTTGCCGGGTAATTTTAAGATGCGTTGCCAGGTAATTTTTAATGAAAAGCCATTTATGCTGAGTAATGAAAAACTATTCACAAGCCACGAACTTATTTACAAGGTTGCATGCACGTGTCACCCCAAATAACTAATTTTACCCTAAAAACAGTCTGATTGTACAGCCAGGGTCAACTGAACATGTGATAAGGCAGTCTGACCGTTCTAATGTGACTGCAACTACGTAATCGTAAACTTGATGTTTACATTTTTTTGGTGGAAACTCATCGCAACTGATTTCCGGACAAGCTTTACTGCATCCTGATCCATATTCCATCCAACATACCAGAAACCTTACTTTTTTTTAAATAGTTGGCCGAAGACTGACGAATATATTAAATGCAAGAATTTCAATCTAAATGTGTCGGCAAGATATTCTGAAGGCATAAATTTTGCTACTGAAGACTTGACAAAAAATGTAAATGGCGAGTGAAAGGTGTGGACTGGGATAACTTTAGTGCGAAACTTACTGATACAGAATGGGAAGTGACAAGTGATGTGAATGGTATGAATGAACAACTCAAGAAATGTATGAACGAGGCTGCAAGGGCCGCATGTGCAAGGACAACTAAGAATAAACGCAAAAGCCAAAGAATTAATGAAGTCTGGTGGAGTAGTGATGTGAGAGTGGCAAGAAGTGAACGAAAGAGATGTAATCGAGTCTGTAGGCAACTTCGGAAAAAGAGGCATGAAAGTGAGGAATGTGAGCAGGAATATCAGGAAGCATGGCAGAGGTACGAAGAACAACAGAGAAGAACCAAAACTATCATTAGAAACCATATTGTTGAGTATGAGCGAAACAGAATAAATTAATTCGTTATGAAGGGAGAGAGCTGTCTCTTATACACATCTAGATGTGTATAAGAGACACACGCAGATGTCGGGCAGTGGTGCGTAAGTGTGGCATGCATGAAGCATGGGTGCGCCAAAGGCCCGCTGGGCCAAAGGACGAATGGGTGGTGACAGTACGGGGTGCGATTGGGATAGAGTGGGATGAAAAAGAGTGGAAAAGAGAAATAAATGAGCAAGTGAAAGACTATGGGCTGAAGGTATGGAAGCAAGGAATGGAGGGAAAGGACTCTCTAAGACTGTATCAGATGAAAGCGATGCCAAAATATGAATGTATGTATGATGGTAGTAGAGGTGGGGACCCTCTGTTTTGTGTTAGGGCAGGCGCGCTAGGTGTGAATGGACGTACATACAGGTGGAATGAAAGGAGAGAAGATAAATGTTTTATGTGTGATGGGGATGAGAAGGAAACTGTAGAGCACTTGTTGATGGAATGTGGGGCGTATGAGAGAGAGCGTCAGTCTATGATTGAAGTGATTCTGAATGAGAGAGGTGAGACTAACGAGGTGGGGCATGAGAGAACAAGCAAAGACTGGATGGCGATAATTACGGGTCTGTCTGAGGGAGCAACTGCGGCTATGTTTGAGAGTGTGAAGAGATATTTGGAAAACGTGTGGATGATGAGGGAGAGGAGGAGGATGTTGTAAGTGGGGTCTTGAGGAATGGAGGGTTTAGAGAGGGGAGGGTGGGAAGACGTGTGAACGTGCCGAATTGTTTTAGTACGTGGTTTTAATTTTTTGCGATTGTCAAATTTTTATATTTTTTCTTAGGACAGCTGTGAATATGGTATATTTGAACTTTTTTGTTAACATAGGAGTGTGAACTTTTAATTTTTTGATGCTAGTAAAAGTTTTTTAGGCAGCGTGTATGACCAATTTAAAGGTCGTGACCGTAGGTCACCACGCACCCCAATTCCAATTCCAATTCCAGCATTGCCAAAGATCTTGCAATATTCATCCACTCTCTTCACAGTGGTGCAGGAGCATATGTTCAGTCTTAAAGTGCCTAGCAAATTACGGACCAGGCAATAAGTCCAGCAGCTATCTCAATCAATCATCAGCTATGGAAAGATTGGGTTCCAAAGGCCAGATCTCTTGTGAATCTAGTCACAAAAAGTTCAAGAATCAGCAACAGGCCATGGGCCTATTTCTTCAACGCTGACACTTCTATTCTTTTCTATAATGGAATTAGCTACCTAGAAATAATTGGTTCCTATGCTAGGGCGCAGAAAGTGGGTGAATATTGCAAAATCTTTGGTGACGCATTATCATCAAAATTTACACTTTCAGAAGATCTTGCCAAAACATTTTTATTAAATTTTTAAAATTATTGCATTTTAGATATTTGCTAGTCTTTGGCCAACTGCTTATAAAATAGTTGAAAATCTGAAAGAGCCGGGATTAGAGCCCAAGTCAAGTGCACATGCCAATATGCCACACAGTAAGGTTTCTGACTTTCTGGATTGAGTGGTTAGGACACGAGAATAGGGGAATCCCCCTTCTAGAGACCATTGGAAATCTTAACCTTGGGGGCTGGTTTCTTTCTCAGTACCTGTCCCTTTGAGGTTCAAGAAAAAATTTATCCAGTGTCTGTTGCTTCTGCCTTTTTTTGTAACACATTTTGATAATATTACATCACAATATCAATAAATAAGTTTAGGGCTTATATAGCTTAACTTCTACTACACTACTATCATTCTTAGTTTTGGAATTTGGGGCATGACTAGATTCATTCAAATGAAGCATGAAATTACTAGATAAGGTGGATGTGAACAAATAAAGATTACAAACGTCCAATCAAAGCTGAATCTTATGCGAGAGTGATTGCCGTTATGTTGTCTTATAAGCTGTGTTACGTGCCAGGTCATGAAGCAAATTAGTTCTTCCCTAACTGAAATTTTGTTTCTTAGCAGAGATAAATTTTTATAGAAATTCTTTGTCAATAACTGATATTTTTTAGAGCAAAGCCTTTGCTAACCAATGTTCTACTGTATTATGTGGCAGTATAAAGTTATCAAATCCTGTCAATTGTAGTTTTGATCAGCATTATATGGTTTTTGTGACAATAAGTAAGGTTATTCCAGTTTTTGCATAATGACAACCTGTGTGCCATTGATGGTAGTCTAAAACTTATCAATCACTCTTAAGCACTCAGGTTGCTTAGCATTCAAAAGAAATTAATGGTATATTTTGTTATAAACTGAAATTTCCACTTTCTAGTGCAATCAAAAAAGCCTTTTGGTTATTATGCAGAAATGGAACACTGTAAATGGTATTTCTGATCAGTAGTGTTTAGTATTTATTGATGAGCAAGGATTTAAGTACAGAGGCTGGAGAGTGGCAACTTATGTGTCATTGATGGTAGAATAAACAGCCAAATCATGATACTTAGGTAGATTCTTTAAAATCTTTATTCTTCAAGTAACGTTAGTTTGAATATAATCTACTCCTCAAGCCAGTGAAGCCACAACTGAATTTTTAGAGTTTATTAAATTTGCAGCTATCTAAAGAAATTAGTTTGGTTTCATAGCCCCAAGTCAATTTTTGAAAGATAGGAAAATTTCTATTTACTGCGCCGTATCTTGACGCGCCGCGATCTTGCCGCTCCGCGATCTTGCCGCTCCGTGATCTTGCCGCTCCGCGATCTTGCCGCTCCGTGATCTTGCCGCTCCGCGATCTTGATGCGCCGCGATCTTGACGCGCCGCGATCTTGTGATCTTGCCGCTCCGCGATCTTGATGCGCCGCGATCTTGCCGCTCTGCGATCTTGACGCGCCGCGATCTTGCCGCTCCGCGATCTTGATGCGCCGTGATCTTGCCGCTCCGCGATCTTGACGCGCCGCGATCTTGACGCACCGCGGTCTTGCCGCTCCGCGATCTTGACGCGCCGCGATCTTGCCGCTCCGTGATCTTGCCGCTCCGTGATCTTGCCGCTCCGTGATCTTGCCGCTCCGTGATCTTGACGCGCCGCGATCTTGACGCGTCGCGATCTTGACGCGCCGCGATCTTGCCGCTCCGCGATCTTGACGCGCCGCGATCTTGCCGCTCCGCGATCTTGCCGCTCCGCGATCTTGCCGCTCCGCGATCTTGCCGCTCCGCGATCTTGATGCGCCGCGATCTTGCCGCTCCGCGATCTTGACGCGCCGCGATAGTCACATGATGCAATGTTTACACGCTGCAGTGTTGTTTCAGCTGAAATTCATGAAAATATAATGTTTTATCATTCCCAATTTAATTGTTTACATTTTGGAGCTCAGACTATGATGCTATGGTATACATTGTCTTCATTCACTATTGAAACATTACCTTTATATACCGACCAGAAAACCTTATCTCTCTTTTAATGATGTTATTAATGACTCTCTTAATTTCAGGTGACTCAGGACAAATTGTGTGAGCATTTCAAAACACAAGGGCTGATCACTGATTCAAAGCTTGCTTTTCGTGATGGAATTTTCCGAGGCTTTGCTTTCGTGGGCTTTGAGTCGCCTGAGCAGGCCAAGGCTGCTGTCAAGACCTTCAACAACACATACTTTCACAACAGCAAGATTGTTGTAGAGCTTGCCAAGGACTTAAGTAAGGAAATATCATGAAATTCTGAGCTTAGTTTCTTGTAAATATGTTTTCTATTATTACTGTTTCTATGATCACAGTTGAACAATGACAGACGTACAACTATTATGAAAGCCATTGAAGGTTTCTTTAATGTTTCAGTTTGTTACATTTTACAGCAATGCCACATCATCAATTCCAATTGTAGAGATTGTATGTTGATCATACATCATAATTTGATCAAGAAATATTAAGTTATATCATCTCTTTGCAACAGATGATGCGACACGCCCTAAGAGTCAGCAGCAGATCAAGCAAGAGAAGAAGGAGCAATTACTAAAGAAGCAACAGGAGCTTTGCCTGAAAAAGGAGAGGGCTCGTCTCAAGGCCTCTGGAGGAGATGCATCCATCAGAGCTCAAATATTGGATAAATACAAAAATGATCCTAAATTTATGAATTATCTTGAGCTCAACCTGGGATCAAATGTTTCCCTTCTGGAGAACAAATCCAGAGAAAAGAAAAATAAAAAGAATATTTTGTCTGTTGAAAAAGATCACAAAAATAATTCTGAAAATGAAGAAGAAATTGATGATGATTCAGACAAGCTGGCGAAAAAAAAGGAGCTGTCTGACCGGGAGGTGAGTGGCTGCTGGCCACCCTTGTTGTCCTGATTAGGTTATCTAAGCAGCATTAATGCATTATTACATGTATCCTGCTGTAATTTAAATTTAATAATAATATGAAATTAATTAAATGATAAGAATGTCTTAAGAATTAATGAAATGACTTTCTCATTTTCAGTATTGGATGGCTATGACTAAAGAAGTTGCTGAAGAAGAAGACAATAATGAAAAAAATAATGAAAATGATGTGGACAAGAAAACAGATGATGGAGTGAAGGCCCATAGCCCCAATAGATGTAAGGTATGTTCTTATAGCCATCAATATCCTTTATTGTGTTGAATTAAAATTATCATAGCATCAGTAACCTTTGTTATATTAATTAAAATTGTCATAGCATCAATAACCTTTGTTGTATTGAATTCAAATATCATTTAATGATTTGTTTGATTAGTAAAGTGTGATATGCTATGAAAATGACATGGAAAATGAATTTGTATTTAGTTTATGTCTACTTTGGTAGTGAATGAGTCCATGTCTAAAGTTGATGCTACTAAGTACCATATTATTGATGTGTGCAGAAATGGAAGGAGCTGTTTTCTGTTCGTCTTCGTATTGGCAAGTTCCCCAAGAAAGCACAGATGGGTCTCTCTAAGAAAAATAAAAGTTTATCAAAGTCAGATCTACGAAATTTTTTCAGTCCCATTAAAGTTTCTTCTATCAGAAAAAACTTGAAGGATCGCTTTGAATACTTCATTGGGTTTAGTTCTGCTCAGCTTATGAATCAAGCATTGAAAAAGAATGGCAGCATTTTATGTAAGTCATATATATAACATTGTGTACCAATGTATAAGAAGAATAATAATTTTTTACCATTATTAACCATATTTCAAAAAGTGAGTTGTGCATACGTATTGCATGTAAAAAATATCTTTAAAGTTTAGCATATTCTGTTTAAAGCAAATAATGAATTTTACATACTAGACAATGTTAATTAATTTACATGAATACTTCTGCATAGCTATAACTTTTCTCGATGATGCAGTGGGAGTACGTGTCAAAGTATCAGAAGCGAGCCCTCAGCAGCAGCAAGATGGAGATGAGAATGCAGTGCAGCGAAGGCAAGGCTCAGCGCCGTGGTCAGAAGCTGAGAAGCGGCTCCATGAAGCGGAGCCTGAGGCAGAGAGTGGCAGATTATTTGTCCGCAACTTGTCGTATCTTACCACAGAGAAAGATCTCCGTGACAAGTTCTCTCAGTTCGGTGTGTGGAGAACTTATCTTTATTTTTAGGAGAACTAATTTCGTTTATTTGAAGCCTTGTTTGCTCCATAATTGGTGATCGTTTCATGTGTTATTTAATGAGGTTTAGATTAAGGTGGAAGCAACACTATATTCACCGTAATCTTGACATTCTTGCCCGGACTTGAAGCAAAATAATTCACGAGTATTTTCCCTCGTTGACGCAATGTTCTTCTATGCATGTGTTATATTCATTAATAACCTAAAAACAAATACAAAGAAATGTGAAGTTTTTACAGAGTTCTTACTTTTAATAGGTCTAACTCTATAGAGAGCTCCTTGAGAAAGAGGAGTGAAAATCATATATTAGCCTCAAGTCTAAATTCTCAACTTAGCTGCTTGGCCTGAGAGTACTGAGAACCACGCCTCCGACACACTGTACTAACGAACCTGATAATGTGCAGGGGAAATTGTGGATCTGGAGCTGCCAGTGTGCACGCAGACACACAAGATCAAAGGATTCGCTACGATCACGTTCATGCAGCCGATGTCGGCGGTGATAGCGAGGGAGAAGATGGACGGAGCCGCCATGCTGGGACGCGTTCTACACGTGCTGCCCGGGCTATCGAAGGAGCAGGTGGACGAGATGAACCCCTTCAAGTCCAAGTTCAAGCAGCAGAAGGCTAAGGAGCTGAAAGCCACGGCGGGATCCTGGCACAACTGGAATACGCTGTTTATTTCCAGCGCTGACGTCGTTGAAATCATGGCCAAGAAATATAATAAGACAAAAGAACAGGTCAGAGCTGGCTTTAGATAGGCTTTTACTTATTAATTTGATAGTTTAATTATCATTTTCTCGAAAAACCTTTAATATTTTAATCAGTTCGATAATTTTGTCAGGAATAAAAGAATTCTTGAAAGGAAATAGGAATAATTGCGTCGTGTAAATTTACATTTTCTCGTGTTTTGTCTTTCATTTTTGAATTGTATCCTCTTCAAGTATATGTATAATTAGCTCACCAAAAAAATTTATTGACATATATGTTCTTGCCTCAGATTCTGGATAACGAAGGTCCTCAGAGTGCTGCTGTCACTGTAGCCCTCGGCGAAACTCAGATTGTGGACGAGACTCGAAGGTAACATCTTATTTCATGCAAAAACTTCATCCAGATTCTAATACTTTGTACATTAATTATTGCCAGCACATAACTATATATAATTTCGCAGGACCTTGAACTTCAAAATTATTCTTGTTCTGCTGGAAACCGAGACGCGTCGCGATCTTGATATATTGTTTTCAATAGAAGACAGTTGCGTTTATTCGCAACCAAAGCATTGTCTGTGATGATAAATATTTCCATCATCTCACTAAAACAAGCTAATACCGATATAGGTTCTTGGAAGACAACGGTGTGAGCGTGGATGCATTCTCTGACCCGTCTGTGGCTCGGTCGGACACAGTGCTGCTGGTGAAGCACCTGCCTGCTGGCACTAAAGCTACAGACATCGCCGAACTCTGCTCCAAGTTTGGTGAACTTGGTCGTGTGGTTATGCCACCTTCGGGCGTTACGTGTGAGTGTAAACATTTTGATCTATTTAATTCTCCCCTGTCGAAATCTGTACTAATATTGTGTCTAATATGTAAAGTTCATCAGATATTTATTTTTCATATTTTGAGCTAAACGGATGTTCTCTCGAGTACCAGAATGCAGTATTCAACAGAAATATCAAGGAGTAAGCTTTCATAGCGCTAATTTTTGCCTTTGAAAATAATCACATGAAGTAGCGTGTATGAATTATATCTTCTAAATTGTTTGGTATTGGCAGGCATTGTAGAGTTTTTGAGTGCTACCGAAGCCAAGAAAGCGCTGCGGGAATTGAGTTACAAAAGATTCGGAAACTCACTCCTGTACCTTGAACGAGCGCCCGTCAAGACCTTCAACACTGAGGCACCCAAATCCGGCGACTCTCGTCAACCTGACCCTGCGCAAGAGCCTCCTCCGTCTGGTGAATCTCTCAAGAGGAAAAGAGAACAATCGGACGACGGTAACTCTTGGGTCTCCTCCCATCATCAAGTTGGAATACTTTCATGTTCATGGGCATTTCTTCCTACTTTTGCCCAGTGTATTTTCGTAAGCGACGATTGTGTTGAAGTTAAAAATGTTATACAGTTTTTATAATAATACTTGTTCTAATGATTTCATTCGAAAATACTACCGTGCCTTGACGTTATATCATACCTTCACATTAGAAAGCGATGAGGAACCCTCGCTGGAAGCTGCTACAGTGAAGACTAAGAAGTCGGAAACACCAACGCTGGAGCCGGAGCCCCACACGACGCTCTACGTCCAGAACCTACCGCTGGACGCCACGGAGGAAGACATCAAAAAACACTTCAGCAGTACGGGAGAAGTGATGTCGGTGGTGGTTGCCCGCAAGGGTGACAAGTCGCTGGGCTACGGTTTTGTGCAATACTTGAAGCAGAGATCCGCCAGAGAAGCTCTCATTTCACTTGCCGGCTCCACGCTCAACGGTCGCGACCTCCTCTTAAAATTATCGGAAAAACGTCTCGCGTGAGTCTCGTAAATTGTTGACCAAACACCGCACGCAAAATCGTAAATTGGAAAGATGTTCGACTTACAATCTTCTATATTTTGCGTCGGGCAATATTTCTGTACATTAGCCCTTACAATAATGCCTGGTAATAATCATAATCACTTGTGTGTTCCAAAATCTGTATTGTTATATTTCACACACCAAAGTTTTATGAACCGCTTACAAACCGTCGTCTACGACAACGAAAACTAAGCATATTTTAATTTAAGCTTGAGGTATATCAAATTAGAATTTAGTTTTCAGTGATTTTTTCCTATTTTCAGCGCAACTGTAAAGAGTTCACGGCAGATGCAAGACTACGGCAAGCAGCTCTCGGCCAAGATCTCCGTCAAGAACATTCCTTTCCAGGCCACCAGAAAGGAGCTCGAGCAACTCTTCAGGTAAGCACAAGCTGTGCCGAGGCCGTGCTATTAGAACTCCCTAAAGTAAACTTAGCAGCAGATCACTTGTCTGTGATTGGTGCGTTTGATGTTAAAGGCCGTTAGTGATTGGCTGACGGAGTTACGATCTCGTAATTATTTTTGGTATTACGGCTTCTGCTAACTACTAGCCAGAATTGCCCAGTTCAGGCGGGTTGGAGTTTAACGATGACTTCGCTTAGATAAAAATGTGTTCTTCATTTTACATGATTAATATTTTGTGTTCTGAAGTTTTTATTTGTGATATAGACAAATTTTATGGCAATGTATTGATTTTATCTTGCTATTTTGCAGACCTTTTGGCGCATTGAAGCGCACGTTTTTGCAGAAACATCATTCGGGCGAATACAACAACGGTGGCTATGGCTTTGTTGAGTACCTCAACATGGAGGATGCGAAGGTAATGTATTTTTTATAATGAAGAAAAGTCGATCGTCTAATTATAAATGTACTTATTCCCTTCAACTATTTTCTCTGCGTCAGTATTCAATTCTTTATGGTACGACTGCATTATTGTATTTAGGTCATATGATTGGTTGGATGCAAATATGCTAAAAACGGAAAATTTCAAAATTCCCCACATTTTCAATAAAAACATTTTAAAGACCATTTTCATCATCAATAAAAAAATAATAAAATGTTCTTACAACGAAAGTTTGTTATTGTGTCATTAAATTCTGTAGCTGTCTCAGAAAACATTTTCATTTGAAAACTCGTGAATTGTTCTTTGCATTTTTTTACTTCAAATTTGAAGTTCATTGATGTTATTTGTCCGGAAGTTGTTTGTAGATATAAATCCTCATGTGTTTACCAGCAGACCTAGTTAGCTTTGAGTCCACTGTGTCACTGAGAGCCTGCCTCAGACGCCGAGTTGACTGCTTATACAGAATATGTGTTACGAGGACTCGCAGCTAATTACATAGGTCTGCTGATAAACACCCGAGGGTTTGTATCCACAAACTACTCCCGGACATATTGGTCAAAATGGTTGAACAGCAGCACAACAGCCAATATTTCTGCAAGTCTTCATTTACTTTGTTGAATTTTATAGCATAGAGTTTTAGTCCTGAAAATGAATGGCCTCTGGATCATAGTGAGGTTTTAACTAACTTCTATTCGAATATTTTTTTAAGCGCGCTTTGCAATCGCTGGGACTTTCTACTCATTTATTGGGCCGGCGCCTGGTTCTGCAATGGGCCAAGGAGGACGAGTCGGTCGAGGAGCTCAGGCAAAAGACGGCTCAGAAACACGACTTCGCCCAACACATCGGTGAGTCTATCAAACTTGTCAGAGATTACTCCAGAAAAATGACATGGAATAAGTTCGGCAGGACCTCAGAATCTTCACAATTTTTCTTTTGGCGACACTTTATTTATATATCATCATGGTTTATTCAGTGGATCTATATAGTATGAAAAACCATATATATACATCTATGTTTCAGGCTCGACCCATAAGAAGATGCGCGAAGCCATGCAGGAAGCCACGGGAAGGACCGAGTTCGATGAATAAAATATGCGAAAGGTATGCGTTTCATTCTTCTTTCTCCGTATGTTTTGGTATGGGAGAACAACTAATTAATATTAAATCATATATCGATGCAAGTAGTTATGAAGCCGATGCAGGAATCTGAACATCACTCCTGACAGCATTGTTCAGGAGTCGACGTAGAATATGGTAATGACAATAATACAAAGGTTATATGTCACAACACATTTTAATATTATTACAGTGCTTCTTTAAGTTCCAATTGGCATGTCGCACTATAAACTTGTTAATTCACCTTGTTTTAGAACAGGGTCTCCCAGCCATGGAGAAACGTGTACTCTACTAAGAACGTAAACTCCCATATCAAGGTTAACGCGAATGCTCATAGTTAGCGACAGATCATGTCTACAGTACAGATTGCGTTATGAAAACGTTGCAAGTATTCATGTTAAATGGAATTTATATGTCGAACTTTTTGCACTTAGACATGCAGAACGATCCTGGAGCAATTGCGGTCTGTGGACAGCAGGCTGTGTGAGTGATGGTTGGCAAAGGTTGCTGGGAGAAAGGGTTTACCACGCTACTATCTATTTCAAATTCGCATTAATATTGGAGCATATGCACTACTCAACATTACTTGTCATGCCATAGCAAATTACAATTAGGTTCTTTCTGGCGGACTGTGAAATACATTATCTAAGTCAGTATGCTCAAGAGCAATGAATTATGCGTATTTCAGTACTCATTTATTTGTGGCGACGGCTACTCTAAGCCTAGTTCCAGGAGTTAGATTCGTTCTTTGCAATCAGTTTTCATATCACTAAAAATACGTGACCTTCGTTGTATTCTCTTCAGCGTTGTCCTATTCTATGCATTATCATGCATTTCCTGATATAATGGCGAGCGGATAACGACATATATGGGATTGATATTAATGACCAATTGTAACCGTATTGCTACGACTAGCACAAGAGTCAGGGTTGATTACGATCAAGCTACCTAAACCATATTGGACTAGAGCTGCGACTGTGGCAACGTAGGGCGCAGGAGCCCTGCCAGCAGCGCATCACGAACAACAGCCAAACATCTACTTCTTATTGTTGAATGCGAGAAAAAACTAGCTAATGGGCACCACATACTCGATGAACTATTTTCAAAGTACAACACTGCACTCAAGACAAAGAGGCGTTAATCTACAGTTGCTGATACGCATGCTAATAACTTTCCTAAACAACCCGGTAACAATGAGTTTTTAATCTGGACTCGATCCCTGCTACCATTACAGTTACACCACCTTATCAGGCTTATAATTATTATTACTTTCTTTCTTAACAGCTCTCATGCTTTCTAAAAGTGGTTTTATACTACGCAATAATAGTGGAAGTTGTTAGGCGCCATCCGATGCGTTAAGGAAATGTTACAGAAATTCGGATGCCGATTGCAGTTCCATGAATATGACGGAGAGAAAATATAAATGCATGACATGACCACGATAACTACGTAGGAATCCATTGAAAATAAAAGCTCACGTGTTACATTTTTTCGTCCATTTTTGGAAGTCTACGAAGATTATCATGAATTAGGACAAAAAAATATATGTATATATATATGCAGCATGCAGACTAACAATGTATTCACTGAAAGACAAATAAAATTTATTTTCCCCAAATCTATAATAGAGACACTTACTTAACACCATCGTGTCATCGTGCAGTATTTTTTCACCGCAGTCAATGGCCCACTTCTACTTGAATTAGTTTCAATGAAAAGCAAGAGAAATGAGCGGTAGACACTCGGGACCAAGGAACAACCTAGCGTGAAGAGTTCAAAGTATAAAGAGTATTTATGCCGCGTTCATCACACAAGCGTAGTTGAGTTTGTATCACAAGACCGTTCGTACCACAGAGGGATTCGCTTCAGCTAAAAATCAATAACAATAAAATATCACAACCCACAAATATAATTAAGAGAATCAAAAACATCTATCGACACGAGCCAACAAATAACGATGTTAACACTAAACGCGTTTCTCTATCTAACTCTAACGATAGTTCTTATCATTATATTTGGTAACGCGTAGGAATGATAAACTGAATTGTAACCGAAAAACGCTGTCATGCATCTCCACCTTCAGCATATGCATCACAACGCGACGTCCCTGAACCTCTCGTTAGAACTTGGCGGGATTTCTCCTGGGACGACGTGTTGGTCTCCAATGTTACTCGTGACATGTGAAGACATTCCAAGACCGAATATTTCGACATTGAGCTACTGAAAAGCGAAGATTCCAATCTATGAGGATAAGTTCAAGAAAAACAGAGCTAAGTTCATTTTCGACAGCCACATGAATGAGATCATAGCGGTCTTCCTTATGGAAATAATTAGGGCCAACTAATTAAAAAAGTTAAAACTCAACGGCAAATTGTGAAAAATTGAAAGTGGTGACAATTTATCCTTGAATGGGAACAAACTTAATAATAAAAACGTAACCGGGCGTCTATTACCCTGCGAGTTCAACACTTTCTAGGCGATCACGCGTAAATTTCAGAATAGTTTGTAAATGAAAATATTCAACAAATAAATAAACACGCCGCAGTGTCAACTACGTCGATGCCTAAAACTAAGCTTTGGTACAGCAGAAAAATGCGAGAGAAACAATAAGTAGAAGAGAATGCAGCACGTTGAACTTAGCGTGAGGAGCGGTCGGCTGAATTACTAGCCCAGTAACAGTGATCACTAGACGCACGCTGCCTCACTAACAAGCTTCAATTACATCGACAGTCATGAAGTCGGAAACTTGTTCGCTTATCAAAAGTAAGTAAGCATTTGTTCCACTAATGTCATGGATGAAATACTTGTGACTATCTTTGACTAACCGGGTACTGAAATATACGTAGGCAGTGATCAAAACTTAAGAGCAAATCAGCCTGCATGAGCTTCAAAAATCAGCGTCGCTCAATAAGAATGCGATACTTATTGCGATACTCCAAATAATTCAGTCAGTTACCACATCCACGACTTGAGCATCATCATTGATGGCTAGCATAAAATTTCAACGGCATTAGCAAGCATAACTCGCGCTTCGTTAACGCTCAACAGGACATAGTATGGTAAAAACTGAGGCAAACAAACAGAACATTTGTGACGCTCTCTTTACACTTACCAATAATAATTACAAAACCACGAATAAAACATTGAGCAATCAAAACAAGCACAGATCCAACAAACAACTACGCACAAATGTAAAATCAAAATCAATCAATTAACGAGTAACACGAGGCGTTAAGACATATATTATTAAATTGATACATCGTATAACATTTTATCGAACAAAAAAATTTCGTTCATAATAATGGTTAAAAAACAAACAATAATAACAATCGCAAGGCATTCAATTCAAGTAATTGTTAAAAACCCATTGGATTAACTATAAATATTTAAATAATCAAATGTGATACATCATTCAAATTCGCACATTATCTCACGGAGCATTTCAATTCATGACATTAGGGCTGTAGCACCACATGCGAGGTCTTATTTCCTCGGAGGTACGGTGGGCAGGGCGCGGCCGGGCACCGTAGGCAGCGTACGGGGCGGCAGGGAGGGAACAGCTGACCTGGCGGGTAGGCTAGGCGGACCAGACCGACCTGCGCCCCCACGAACAGGTAACGGAGGAGGACCTCCAGCGGACACTGGTCCATTAGGACGAAGGATACAAGCACCGAGAGGAGGAGAGGTCTCAGTGCGAACTGGAACTGAAGGAGGAAGAGACGGAGGAGCTTCAGCTGGAGGAGGAAGAGACGGAGGGGCCTCAGCTGGAGGAGGGAGAAAAGGAGGGGCTTCAGCTGGAGGATGAGGAGACGGAGGAGCCTCAGCGGTGGGTGGAAAAGGTGATTGAGAGTTGAGATTTTCTACTGGAAGTGTTGGAGCCTGTTGGGGAGGAGGGATGGATGGCAGCTCATAAGCGGAGGGAAAAGATGGTGGAGTCGCGGCTACAGAGGGGTCTTGCTGGGCAGTGTTAGGATAATGGGGGAGAGGCACATCCCGGCGAGATAAGCTGGCGGAAGAAGCGATTCCACTATTCGACGACACTGAGCTACCGTCCAGAGGAGACCCTTCTGCAGAGGACACAGTCTCCACTGAATAGGAACTTCTTGGAGGAGATGGCAAAGGTGGAGAATTTCCAACAGGCTTCGAGGCAGCTCTCGAGATCACAGGAGAAGCGGAAGATGTCTCCTAAATAAACAAAACATAATATAGAAATCCAACGTTTGAATACAAATTTTCCAACAGCAGAAATTACTTTCGAGAATTTCATCCTAAGAATATTAATTGCCAAGCTAGGTAAACCAAACAAAATACCATAATCGAGTCCACGTTTATTAATGTGCTGCTTCATGGATAACTTCAGCTAAGTATCTAAATAATCTGACCTTAGGACCATGAGTGGGAGAAGAGTATTGAGGCCGAGGTGGCGGGGGACGCGACGGCATCGCTGGCCTAACAGGCGCGGGACGGACAGGGACGAACCGAGGTGAAGTTTGCTCATCGTCAGACGGAGGCTCGCTGCCGCTGCTGCTTTCCCTGCCTGGGTCAAATGAAGGCGAGGGGCACGGCGAAGGCATGGGAGACTGCGCGCTCTGACTGTACAGCTGGCCCAGTACATCTGCAAAGTTACTCATATTTTTATTGTGGTTTGGGCTGGACTATAGCGGTCACGTCGGAGGCCCAATATCAAAGGAGAACGGCTCAGGGAGAAATTCAAATGCAACTATTAGGACGTACAATTCATAAGTGTGCTAAAAATATTGCCTAAATGATAATAATTCGTATGAAACAAGAATTGAACTCGAAAAAAAGACTCTGAAATTCTTATCAATTTCATCAATCAATTTTATCCAGACTGCCTTATAAATTTCATTGAACTAAAATTAATATTTTGACAGCCACTTCGTCACGCGACAAAACAGTCGTCCGTTGCTTGACATTCTATAGTTCTTTTCCAAGAACTTGCTAACTAGGGATATAATTAATTAGTGCGCTCATCGGGTTTTTTAGCGCGTAAGATTTACTAAAAGTTAGAAGAACAACTATATTGTATGAATAGGATGGTTCATTATCTCGGGTAACGCCTGACCTCGGACGCTGCTGGGTGCAAGAAGAGACGTGGAGGAGGGAAGGTCAGGAGGCGTCGGGATGGTCTCCGTGCACAGCGGCGTTGTCGTGTCCATACAAAATCGCATCTCTTCCTCCAGCAGCTCCTGCCACCGCTCGGTCTTCAGCTTAATGCTGAACTCCAAACCGTCAACCTGGAGACGAGCTTAACTTTAACTAATAAGCGCTCCACAGGAGAACCTAATACACGCTTAGGCACACACAAGATGTAATAATTTTCTTCCGGACTTGATGCGCATGCATTGCTACACCACAGTAGTCAAGTTTTCATTCAGTTGAGAAAATTGTCTTGCCAATGAATCTCATAAGCAAACCCCTCTTAAAAATGCCACTCTATCACATCACCGGTAAAACTTGCATGAATATTGGTCTCAATTTATATCTAACACAAATAATGTATGAATCAGGAGCCTGTATAATCTCTCAAAGTTCACCTTAATGGGCGAGCTTGAGATGGCATCGAGCGCCTGCTTAGGAGAGTCGTAAGTGAAGAGGATGTTGTAGTTCTGGAAGCGAACTGTCACCAGAGTGCCCAGGGCGTCCATGGCTTCCTGCACAGCCTCCAACACCTTCTCGCTTAGCTCCTCCCCCATTTGCTTGCCAGATACGCACTGTGCAAGGTAATTTTATTTATCAATCAAATAATTTTAAATAAAAATACAAGATTACCAAAAAATACTGCAGACTTTTTACGAGATTTGCACTGACGAAGTGTAAATTTGTTTTAAATAATCCACAGAATACTTGGAGAAAACAAATTTACTCACGTAAGAATAATGGAATTGGGAAATTGTACAAATGAAGTACCAGCTCAAGAGTAAGCCTCTCACACTTAAACAATCACAAAAGATAAAAGAATTTTCCTCTATTTAGCGCCTGCGGTTACAGCATGAGAGACCAAGTTCAACAGCCAAGTTGTTGAGTGCATCTATAAAAGAGACACTGACTTGAACAAGCACAGTGCAGTCAGAGGGTCCCAGCGACGACACGACTTCCTTGTAGACGGCGTCCAGCTTGGCTTCGTCCACCTTCCGGCCCTCGCAACTGATGGCCGCCAACACAGGCCGATGGTCGCTCTGCTTCAATGCAGCACAGCTGTAGTGGTCTATGTTTCCTGCACAACATGGATTATTGAAATTGTTTAGAAAAGCATCCTATAAAACAGTAAAACTGGAGCGGAAGTGTTTGGGGTCATTTTCCAAGCGATTTTCCAACGCAAGTAGAATTATAATACACAGTTTATCTATGATTCTATTACTCTTTTAAATATACAATTTGCTGACAAACCTGTTCATTTAGACCTAACAAAATTTATGTATCGGATATATACACGTGTACGAGTGCCACGGGTTTTGCAGTAACACATATTCTTGCTCAAAATTATCCGAGCTACGCAGGCCCCAAAAAGATCTTGTAGCAATATCGCTGTTGGAAGCTTGTACTAATGTGTCTGATTAGCGATACTGAATAGAACTGTTGCAAATGAAATCTGGCGCTTCAAATATTTAAGGAGCAAGTTTGTCATCACAAGTTAGAAAAAAGTAAATGATCAACGCGAGATGATGCAGTGACGGCAAGAATCCGTTATTATTGATAGCTACACAATGGTGAAGCGTAAATGATTTTTAAGAATGGAAGTTGAAAAATATACACAACGAATTAAAATTTCTTGAAATTACACTTGTAGTACGCACCGTGAGACCAGGGGCAGTTTTCTTGCCACTTGTAGCGGCGGCGCCAGAACAGCACGCGGTCTGTCCATGCCGGCGATCGGGCTTTCTCGCTGGTGTCATAGTCGTCAGAGAAGAGGTCGTACTTGTAGGTCGGGGCAAATTTTATAGCTCCCTCTTTGAACCCTGGGAAACACTTGTTCTCTTTCTGGCTCAGCTGTTGAACAATCAAATCCTAGCAGTGAGTTTTTTTTGAGAAAAATAATTTTCTATCTTATTTTTACTTTAATTCAATTCACTTTACTGTTATTTATATTATAGTATTTCCTTATTTATTAGCGCTCTATTTCTCTGCTGAAAAATCATATTCCTTACAGATTTCCATTTGTCAATACAATAGAAGTAGTACCAAAAAATTAGATACAATTTAAAACACGAAAATAAGTTAAAATAATAGAAAAAAATGAAAAACTTAGTGGTAGAATACAACAGATTTGTGTGCGTGAAACAAAATGAATCGATGGAAGTGACAAAAAAATTCTGCCAAAACGAACACAAACACAGAAGATAAAAAGTAACACCGACGGTAAAAATACACAACTATGAATTTCGAGAGGAAATGACAAATTTCCCTCATTATTGAGAAGGCAAGGAAGTAAAGGTACTGACGAGGAGCTGGTCGTGCTCCAGCAGCAAGTCCCACTCGCTCTGTTTGACGAGCCGCACGATCTCCTCTCGTGGCAAGTTGATGCGGTAGTTGAAGTCGCCGCACCAGAAGACGTAATCGTGCGCCCACAGTGGCACTTTCTGCGTAAATATAGTTTAATTTAAAGTAAGCTTAATGATTTATCCTCATAATCGTCGTATACATTAAGCAGAAATTCATCATAATTACATGAAGCAAGCAGCAAAGTCACAAGCTAAATTGCACTGCGGCTTAAGTTTACTGACTGGAGGAAGACATGAACAAGAAGTACAATGCAGCAACAATTGTAGGTAAAACTTGCAGAGCTTAGTGGAGACTAAAACTGAATTGTCTTGATATATTAATGAAAGATTACGAATATAGAAACAATTTTAATCATACACAAAGTTTCAAGTTAAATTGTAAGTAGAATTCGGAAAGACTGGAAATACTCCATGCAGACGTGCAAAACGAAACAAATGAACCAAGAGATTGATTGCATTCTTCCTGCAGTGAAACATTAGACGTATCTTGTGTTCGTCTGCAAAGTGACTGACCAGATTGAAGATCATCTTGCGTGCGATGCTGTCGTAGTCTTGGTTCCGCTCGTTGACTTCCTTCTGACCCGCGGCAAAGTGAGAGCACACAAACGCTATCGAGGTGTTGTGCACCAGCAGTCTGATGCCCACGGCCCCTTTGTTGCCTGCAACAAATACTTACAATTTGAACTCCACTGCACTGTTGCGCAAAGACAAACTGAATTCTCCTGTATTACACACGACATATAATTTTTGCTGGAGCGTTCGCCGAACAATCCAAAAAGTTTTTAGGCTGAGAAGCATATGTAGTAACAATACTTGTACGCAGTACAGCAAATTCAAGCTAAATCATGTTAGTGCGAGATAGTGATGAATATTCTAACATTATTTTATAAAGAAACGGAGATTACGTAAGTTATGGTTCACTGCGCAGCCTTTTCAACGTCAATCTGCATAGTTCAGTAGAAATGCTCATATGCAAATAAGTTCTGCCTTTGAAAAACGTAATCATTCCGCTAGAAGAAAAATGCAGGATCCACGTGAAGTAATTAAAGAACTGTGCAATATAATCGATTATATCTATATATCTCGATGACAAAGCCCCTGCAAGTTAATTGGTTCAGAAGCAAACAGAAGAAAAATCACGGTTCACGAAAACAAAATTAAATATTATAAATAAATCAAATATCATTAAATATCCTAATACTGAGGCCGTAATTTCATTTCATTTGCAGTTACATAGAGAATTTAGAGCTATGATAAAGAGACGGTGGTGACCTGTGTTGCCCTGCATGCCGGTCTTGACGGTGTGCACGTTGACGTACTTGACGTGCGCCGCGTGCTTCTCGTTGACGAATACGAACAGCGCCACGCCCACCAGCTGAGCCCACGTCACCATCACGAAATTCTCGTCACGGGAGATCACCTATCGTTAATATAATTATTATTAGTACGATCAAATTAGCATAACCGGTATTAAATACCATTATTATATGAGAACAGAAACTGACGAAGGGAAAACTGAATAATTATTAAAAATTTTATGCTACATTGCTAGAAAAGAAGCAACATCCCATAGCAAACAAAGGCTCTCGAGGCAGTCCACTTCGGGGTACAAAACCTAGATCATATTCCTAACTAATAACCTCTTGCAAATATATCATATCGTAAAGCAGCTATTCTTTGCCTACTCACGACATGTTATAGTCCACGAAAACGAACATTTGCTAAAGTTTTTTCGTCACATCCACAAGGGCCAAGAACAGGAACGCATGAGAAGAATCCAGCTACAGAAAAAGGCATCTACCACAACAAAAGAAGCATCCAGACGCAGAAAACACCGATAATAACAACAAAGGAGCTTCTCTTACCACGAGCTTTGCAGCTCCACACTCACCTTCTCCAGCTCGTGCCCCCAGGAATTGGCATTCTCCGACCACTGAGTGTTGCTCATGATGTTAGAGGCGTTCAGGTCGACAATTTCTTCAAACCCAATGGCAAATAAATCTGGCGGCTTTTTGTTACTTTTCTCTTCTTCAGCTGATGTTTGAACCAAAACTTTACACGCGTTCAGAAGGAAAAACATAAAATTAATAAATTTAAAAAATGACTCAATGAAAATAGGCGGTAAAATAACAATGTCAAAAAATTTCTTGTGTGTATATTATTTAGAACGAAATATTTATATGCATTTAAAATCATTGACAGCAAATCAATCATGCAAGAATATTAAAAAAAAATAAAATAATAAATCAATTCCGGTGGCAGCATGAAAGATGGCGACAAGAAACGCGTGATAGCGATTATTTGAAAAACTAACCGAGCACTTACAAAAGAACCGTAAAATAATACAATTAAATACAGGGTAGACTGCAGTAGTGTCCTCCACAATCACGTAATGGATACAATAAATATTTCATTATTGACTAAAATTAATAGTTGTTGAGGATCCAATACATGCAAGTCTATCCACATAATTTAATTACAAATAAACAAATACACTATAACTGTAATCAGCAATCAAAATGAGGTGCGAGCAGACTGACAGTTGGCGCCGTTGTTGTTGCTGTAGTCGAGGAGCCAGTCGTCCAGAGATAGATGCTTGTAAGCCAAGCTGCGGAAATGTTTGCCTCCGTTGACGTTGTAGGTGCCCACGCACACCTTTAACGGGAGGGGCTCGCTGAACTCCGGGATGCGATCGGTGACGCTCTTCAGCACCGACAGAGGTGCTGTCAACATGGGAAATGTAACACATTACAACTTAAGCTTACAAATCAAACTCGCTGAATTACTATTTTGCTGCTAATACTTGCACGTCAGTGATGACCTTTCGGCAGTACGTTCATTTCACAGCAACTCAAATGTTTCAACATGAAACTATAATTGTTTCATGCTTCTATTTTGATTATTTATCAATTTAATTATATTTTATTTAAATAGAATTCATTCTTGTTTCTATAATTAATCTTTAAACACAAATTGCTGTTTTTTAAGGTTTCAACCAACAACAAAATACTAGGTGTGCACTAGTGCTAAGGCTAGTGACTCGTTGGTGCAGTAGTAGTAGTAGTAGTAGTAAGTATCTAGCGCTTCAGAAAATCTTGATCTAATTAGCGCCGAAGGTCGAACTGTCATTGCAGTAGCGAAACGACAAAATATGAGCGGCGCAACATTGTTAAGGCCCAAGAGAAGATGTGCTCACCGTACTGCAGGTGCTGCGGCAGGACGGTGCGGGCGAGCGCGGCCAGGTAGTTGTCCAGGAGGTTGCCGTGCAGCAGGAGGTCGATGGCCTCCTGCTTGCTGCTGTCCATCAAGTTGTTCTGTATTGTGCGCCCCACTGACCGCGCACCATCAATGATCTGCACCACAATGTAATAATTGTCTTAATTATATTGTTCACGTTTTATTGCTAAGGCTTTCCATTTATCAAGTGAAACGCGCAGCTCGAAATTTTCCAGCTAAAAAATTAGGTAAATAATCAGGATTACTTCCTTCATAAAAGAAAAAATAAAAGATACCAAGAAACAATCCAGTACACGCGAAGGCTCCGGCCGATAATATCAGTAGTTGTTTAAAACGAAGTCGTTAGTTTAGGATGTAGTGTAATATTTAAGAATATGAAAAATTAATTTAATCTAGTATAACGATTTCGTGGTAAATTATGTTCGGATTAAATGCCATGAGAACACATCAAAAAATAAAATACTTAAAAAAACTTAAAAAAAAACACGTTTTTCTTGTGGACTAAAAAGTAGAAAATAAATTATGGCTCGCCCCAAAAAACGTGTGTCGGGCAGATTTATGATTAAAGCGAAAAGCACACAACACACGAATTTTGGAAATTTGATGGTGAACGTACAGCCCGACCCACGTTTTTTGGGGCGAGCCATAATTTATTTTCTACTTTTTAGTCCACAAGAAAAACGTGTTTTTTTTAAAGTTTTTTTAAGTATTTTATTTTCTCCTTTTTAGTCCACAAGAAAAACGATTAAGACTTGAGTAAGTATGACTTGACGTACGTATCGATGATACGCAGCGTCAGTGCCTGCTCGTCTATAACGTGAGCGCCCGCACGTCATACTATATATATACTATATATACTTTACTCAATTAAACTAATTTCGGTCTTTAATTACTAGTTTTTATGATTGTATCTGAAATTGTTATGCGAAAATAGCCTGCATGCCGAATTTCAGATCTCTAGAGCAATCATAAGTGGGCTAATTTTCGTTGTCAATGTTAACAACAAACAAACAAACAAACAAACGCGAAGCTAAGCTAAGAAAAACGTGTTAATATAACTCAGTACTCACTGCAGTGAGTGACAGAGAGCGCATTTTCTCGTCGACGAAAACTTGAGGTCACGGACGGACGGACAGACAGACGGACATGGCGAGCACAATAGTGCATTTTTTCCATAAATGAGAAAATGCGATAAAAAGCAGCACTGTTCAAAGAGGTGAAAAATTTCAGCGGATTTCCATAGTAGTAAACATTTGTATACTGTAGCTTTCTGGTACACCTACATACCTACGTCTGGCTGATCCTGTTACAGTCTAAACCGAACTTTAACGCGGACAGTAATAATGAGATACCTTTGAACCTTGCAGTGCTCCAGTGCCAGCATATATCTGACTGATCTTGTTGCCGTTGTCTTTCCACATGTCTTCGAACTTGGAGCGCAGGCGATGCTTAATGACGCCGCTGGTGGCTGCCTCACCCAGCAAATCCAGCATTGCGTCTAGACGTTCCAGGCCCAGGAAGGTCTGGATGCGGTTGGTGCGGTCCAGGCAATCCAGGCAGTTGGTGCGCATCACGCCACGTTGCTCCTTTACAGACAAGTTCTTCTGATCTAACTAGGCATCGATCTTAACTTCTACAGAAGATTATCTCTTGTCAGCATAGAATAAGATGTGAAAAATTAAAATAAATATAAAAAACTTACAGCATCTCTTCAGAATTATACCAAATAGTTATGTAATATCAGGAAAACGAGTCCTCTGACAATGAGATTGAACCCTGAGAACTATTTAGTTCTAGAGCAGAAGCTGCGCAATCCTGACGCATGAAGCCAACCGCCATACCTGGACCACAACACCGCCTCTCAAGCAGAAGAGGCAAAAGGAGTCAATCTGCTGTTGGATTTGAGGCTGCAGTTTTCTAGACAAGTTGTCCGTGTTTCCTCCTCGGCATTCTTGGTGGAAGTCGAACACAATGTGTGGGCAGTCGCAGCTCCACGGGCACGTTTTATGCTGTAGCTGTATAACAACAATGTTATCATTATCTAAGACTCCGTTTTGTTTAAATTAATTGAATTTATTTCGCTATTAAGGGTGTTTGCCTTTTAAAATTTCATAAAAAATTGAATTTTAGACAAAACTAGAAAACAGTCACTGTCGAGTAGCGGTTGCAGATCGGGTGAAGAAGTAGTGAAGAAAAAACTCATGAGAAAATAATTGAAAGAGAGAAAAAGCAGTCACACCAATGAGTTCATTCCTAAAAACCAGCAGTAACAAGCCATATTAAAAATCTTGTCTCGATGACCACGGTCTGCAAGTCTAATACCCTGCTAAACCATCACTGTAGACTGTAGTAACTAAGCACAATAATTCATAAAAAAAATTTCCATAAACAGTTATAAAATCTCAACTAAGCAGAAACGAGGAGCAATTTCTGAGAATGAAAGCGGGACAAGTAACCTGGAAAAGATGAGACAAGGCAGCCTCGCCCTGACTCTTGCCCGTGACGCCCGTGCCGAGCACGTTGATGACGGCCAGACCTCCGTACTTGTGCCGCAGGAAGCGCATGTGCTCACTGAACGCCTTGCCGCTGATGGTGGGCTCTCTAGACATCTTCACCTTGTGGGACCCGACCTACGACAACACAAAGCAAATGTAATAAACACTTCCAAGTTAGGAAAGCTAAGTATTATGAAGTTTTATTTAACTCCACAGCACCACAATAAAGTTATTGAAGTTGATCGATGATACAAACACAAACCACTTCTCATTTTCTCTCGGTTAATTTTGAAATTGAGTGCATGATAAATAATACCTATATTCACTGGAGAGGTAGATGAGAGGTAGAAGCAGCATGTGCTTAGATTTTTAAACCCTAAAAAATTTGCACGAAATTTGTCGCTCTATGATGAAGTTTCTTTGGTGCAAATAAAAAGTAATATACCATAGCTCTGTTCCCAGCTGCATAAAAGCTTCAATTAACTGCATGCTTACATTTAGAAAACGTTTGAACAATCTCAGATCACAAATATTTATGGTCAATTAGTTATAGTACTAACAAAGTTACTCACATTGAGCCCAGGCTGCTCCCAGAAGAGCGGCACGGTGCCACGTGTCTGCACGTAGGATAAGATCACGTTGTCGAGCGTCTCCACGTGCACCAACTCTTCTGTTTCTACGAAGTTCGCCACGTGACCGTAGTCGTCCACGCCTCGCATCATGAACCTGGAGAGCACACGAAGCTTAGTACAAACAATCATTCTACTAATTATTTACTACAACATTGAGGAAACGGTAATACATAACTGAACCAACTGCAGTTCATGTTAATGAACCAAGCTAAAAATGAATACAAAAAGAGCATAAATTTACTTATGAACTCCTTAAAGGAACTTGTGGAAATTGAAAAGCCTCGTTAGAGTGAAGTATTGCAGCAGATCCATTTTGCTGTTCTTGTCCTCTTCAATAACTTTCCACTCATGTTCTCATTTTCCCCAGTGTAATAATCATGAATAAGGCAAAGTTATCCCTCTTTCAATCGATTAAATACGCGTCAGATGAACAATAAAGTAGGTAATTAAAATGTACCTCTCATTCATTAGTAAACATTGCATAACAATTAGATAATTTATCATTATTATTTTTATTTAACAGCAAACATACATGATTGATATTCCGCACCATTTTGTTGGGCATCTGGGAACACTTCCGTGTACCGCTTGCGATTTCAAAAATGCCCAAAGTTAGGAAGCTTAGATAAAGATTGGCAGAAAGCTTTCTGCAAAGCTTCTTACCAAACACTGTTAAAATGCCCCAAACACTTTTAAAAGAATTAGCTAGGTAGAAATTAAGATCTTACTGTGTGAATAGTTTCAAACCTTCATCGTACTGCAGCCTAAAACATATATTTTCCTGCATTAATTAAGCAATATTTTTTATATAAGATAAGATAAATAGAGGTCATAAGATAAATAAATGAGATTGTTGTTTACCTGGTGCCAGCTCTTTCACAGCTGAGGCGGGAGATGACGTAGAGTTTGGGTGCATGGTTCCCCATGTAAACTGAACTGAATTCCACACTCCCACATATCACCTTCAGCAGCCAGGCATCACAGTTGATGTCAAACCGCTTTGGGTGCAGGTAGAGCATGCGATTCCTGTCAGGGATGATATATTTTATATTTTCATTTTAAACAAATGAAAAAATACAGCCTTCCATTTGACACATCCTTTGAATTTACAATTTATTGCCAGTTTCTCCTTAATCAATACATTCATTTTCAGAAGGAGCAATTGCATAGGAAATCAAAAAAGGGTACAACGTCTAGGAATGCGAGACGAGTAGCAAAACCTATCAATATTGCTATTACAGTATGGTAGGTGACCAGTAGAACCTATTAATATTACTAGGTATTATAGTACGGGAGGTGACCAGCAGACCCTATTTATATTAGTTCAAATATTTGAGCTTACCAGAAGAACCTATTGTCACTGATGTCTGTCCTGGCCCGCCTCTGGGCGCACAGCGTCAGGTCAAGCGGCCGAGAATCACCGGCGACGCTCACACTGAAGTAGAAGCTTTCATTGCCCATCAGCTTCTTTATTTCCTTAACCCAGTTATCTTCATCCTGCAGGCAAATGGAAAATTGTCAAGATTTCAATGATAAGAAACTAAACCTTGTTCCTTGACAGTGAAGTTACACATTAGACTACTTTCTGTCCGAATTTGGCCCTACTGAACAATAAATTAATTATAATCTAAATTATTCCAGTTAATTTGAGGTCATCCAATGACAAAAAATTCAGATGTACAAATTTTTATAATATACATGTATCTTTTATCATATAAATAATATATGCTAAAAGAAAGTTAGCCTGATGGAGCCCAGGCTAAAAATTCCTGCAATTTTTAATTCCTATTGTCCATAATGTCAATAATAATAATAAAGCTATATATTTCAATTTTTAAAATATGTCCAAACCCACATTTACATGGCATGTAAAACATTTGACTCCCCTTCCAATTATCTTGAGTGGATATTACCTGGTAACAAAATTACATTCTTCAATCGTTTAAATCATGAAATATATAAAAACTGTGAAATTGGAATTGAATCAAAAATAAAATGTATTTTGGTACTAGAAAATTCTACAAAAAATAAAAAGATTCAATTTTTTATCATAAAAATTGCAGTCTAAAAGATGTTTTATGCTAAATGTGGGTTAGAACAGTTTTTTTAATTGGCATTGTTCAAAGATTATTGACAAATTACATACACAGGATTCTCAAATTTCAGGGATCATCTATTCCCAACAATGCCAAGTTAAGCTGCTAGTTTGCGTATAGTTGTTAAAAAAATTATCACATCATCAGACAGTTTGTCCACACTGAAAACTTTCTGATGTAAGTAGAGTCCTAGAGCAATGTTGGGCAAAGCAGAGCAATTCATGCAATTTTTCTAGTCTGAATCTCCCACATTCTTGTGCTACATCAGTAGTTGAAAAGCATCATTATGTTCAATGTGCTCTTCTTAATACTCAAGGGAAAGAAATATGTTTTTATTTATTGAGGAAACAGCAAGAGACCTGAGACTTGTAGCCTGGTAGGCGAGGCTGCTGCAAGGAGATTACATCAACTTCTTGTATTTTGTAGATGCTGGAGTTGAGTAGAACACAGACCTTCACACAGCGGGTCACCACAATCAAGTAATACTCTGTATTCTCACCTGCACAGAAATACCTCAAACACATGACAACTAGAAATTATATTAAACAATATTATTTCTTGCCCAACAAAATCTTCATTAAACAAAAATAACAAGATGGAGAAAAATTCAATAACAAGCTTAGTTTCTGCTTTCTAGTGTATTGTAAACAAGAAAGTGGTGAATATAAATACAAAATCTATTCACTCCACTTACCAGTCCAAGAAATCTCTGTCAAGGGTAGCATGTGAGGACAGATAACAAATAGAATGATTATATATATCATTATTAAAATTTGCTTCAATTAAGTAAGGAACTGTGGTAAATGAAAACCATTCACATCAAGATTTTCTTGCAATGTATCAAATAATGACATGGGAGGAAACTTTTTGAATGGACACAAAGTGAAAACAATCAAAGATTTTCTAAATGCAAACCTTACTGAAGAAATGAAAAATTTCACTTTACTTCATTCTCTTAACCAGGCTCCTAACCACTCCTTCTGCCTTAGGTTTCACTCAACTACAAATATTTCTGCTTGGCAACATCGAAAATTATCATTTCCATTATAAATATAATGCTTTGATTAACATTCCATTAGGTTCAACTTTATTTAGATTCAAATGGAAAACTTTCAAGGCAAAATTCTATCTTTGAAATAAGAGAAGTATCATTCATTGCCTGCTTATTGATTAGAACTGAGACTTGAAGGCAACTACTGACTTGGGCACCTCTGAAGAACACCCAAACAGCCATAGGAGTCAGCGAGGCGAGAGAAGTGATCGCTGCGGATGGCATCTGTTTCAGCCTGACCTGTGCAGCAGGAAATATAATGAAGATAAGAATAAAATCAATAAAAATTTTAAATCTATAATTGTTTAAAGGCTTGTATCCTTATCATCTTCACAAAATACTAACCAGCACATTGGGTATAAAGGGGAAAAATACTTATTTTTTCATATAAACACAAAAAACTGAACAATTCAAATCTTACCAAGCTCAGCAACAGTTCCAGCTTGGAATAGTAAACTTGTTTTGAGTCGCTTATTCTCCAAAAGTACTGAGAACTCGGTACTTTCATCCAATTTTTGATAAATGCGCAGGCTGAGAGAAGCCATTTTGAAGGTCAGACTAATATGGCATCATTTGGAGTATCTTAGTTAGTTCCTGTAATAAAATTAGCACTCATATATAATTTCATATTAGCATAAAAGTGTAACTCAATGCTGGCAGTGGCATTGCAAAATAATTTTTTTATTACTCTGAAAATAAATTAAAAAATATCTAATGAGTGATCTAAGTGAATGTTCCATAGATGCCATGTTTTGGAGGCATGTTATGCAGATAAAATTGTTTTGAAAATAGGCAAGCATCAAGATAATTCAATTAATAAGCAAGCTATGAAGTTGCCACTAGGCCCAACACTCCTGTTGCTGGCTTTTCCTAGAAGCAATCTATTTGTTAAACAAAACTGAACTGCAACTTTCTAGCAGGATCAAAATAGCTTTGTAGATTCTATATGCTAATCATGCTATAAATTGTAGTTTTGACCACTATACAAATACAGTAATGACAAGACTTTTTTACACTCTTCATTTGCTGAGTCCTATGAGGAGACCTGTAATGGCAGTAAAGTGTCATGGATACTGCATTATCATACACATTATTGACTAAAATTTTTATCTATATTATGAAAAGAAATGGAAACAGGTTTCAAAAAAATCTCATTTGTCACTATAAATTTAGGTTGGGTATATACCATCAAAGTGAGGAAAATCAAAGTGCACATTCAGGCATATAGTCAGAGCAAGAGCAAGACAAAGCTCAAGCTTCTGAGAGTGGGATTTTGGGACTTCAGTGTAAAATCCGTGCTTCACATGTTTTGGAGAAATGGGTAGTTTTCAGATGGCCTTAAAATGGCCAGCAGTTGGCTAAAGCTAATTAGCTCAGGCCAACTATTTGCAGTCTTGCCAGCCATCAATTTTCACTACCCATCAACAAGTTCCATTTCAGTTTCAATACAAGTCAAAAGAACATTAAAGAACCTCATATAGGCAAAGCAGAGAGTTTTTTAGACTCTCCCTCTAGTTCACTTCTTAGTCCTATAAGTAGACCAGTAAGGTATACCATGAATACCAGCATTATCATACTTAAGAAATTTGCTTAAATCTTGAGGAGATAAGGAAATTAGAAATGAACTGATTCTAAAAAATCTCTGGTTTGTTACAATGCCTCATGCAGTGTCAGTGACAGCAGACAACCCAACTACTAAATTAGTAGAACAATGAGCAGAAGCTACCTGAGTAACCTGACAGGCTGACACCTGTGATGCTGAGAATATATAAAATGCCATTTACTGTAGCTGCATGGCACCTGGTGAATTTTACCTGATCCAATCACCAATGGATTATGTATGGCCCTTACCTCATTTCTTAAAAAAATAGAATTCCTAATTTTGGCCTGTAATTAAAAAAAATATTTAATTATCATTTGATTCATTTCTACTAACAATTTATTAAAAATTCTAAAGCCAAATGACATTCCAAGAAAGTGTTATAAATCACACTTTTCACAGACCAGACAAATCTTGCAAGATCTTGCTAAATCTTGCGAAATCTTGCTAAATCTTAGACATCAAGTTTCTCTACCTTCATTTATCATATGGATTGGAATTATGGTTCATCATTTAATAATTATTTTCATTACTGCTTTACTACTAAGTTTATGGTTTATATATACATACATATTTTTCTTACAGTCAAGTCCACATCAGTTAGGATAGGTATATTGGGCAAAAGTTTCCTAAAATTGCTGGTAAAAACAATTGTTCACAGGTAATTTTAAAAAATTGATGGTAAAAATGGGTCATTTTACTTATTTTTTACTGAAAAAATGGTAGAATGTTTTTTATGGTGCTGGCTGGCCGCCCCCGGCTCGGCTGGCACCCTACAAGTACAAAACATGTCATTATTGTCATAGGGTAAACGCGGTATATTCTGACACATTAAGGACGCATCAAGAAATGAAAAACTAATGAAATGAAACTATAACCCTATGCGTTACTCAAGTTCTGTTTGCTTTACATGACTCGCAAAACACTGTACTACGCGCCAGCAATGATGAAACGTCACAAAATGTTGCCATATTTATTTAAAAGCCTTTAGAATGCAAACCTACCAAATCGGCAAATCCCTATATTCCAACACTGTGTGTGGCTATATTTGGCACGTGGTTAGAGGTATTCTGACCGCGCTTCAAATTGTACTAATACGTAATTCCTACATCCACGTGTTCGAATTCCGATCGCTGTGTGAGCTGTATTGGAATATGACACGGCTTTGAATTAGAACACTATTGAATATTGAGCACTACTTATTTAGGCTTTTAATTAACAGTTTTTAAGCTTTTAATTAAGAAAATTTTAATTTTTACACACAGCTTGGAATGAGCTGTGTGTGTCCAATTCAAGTTGTGTTGGAATTAGTTTTTATGTGTCTAAATCCATTTCTCAACTTAATCATCTATTAATTTATTTACCACTTGAAATAAGCAAATACAAGTATACTTAAAGGATTCCTAATATATTCACAGACGTATTTAAAAGTCTCAAACCATAATATTCTTTCTACACAAACAGTTTATCACTATTTGGTAGAGCAAGGTCAACTGTCAACTTTGACACATTTTTCGATGATCTCATTCTCATTGGGTGGCATGCACCGTCTCTCTTTGGATCTCAACATTTTCCTGCTAGATGGCCCAGACCTAGTGTTTTGGCAGTAGTTTGACACTTTGACGCGCAAATGTATGACATCACTATTTCAACCATCAACAAACGCATGGAACTAAAACAAAGCTTAATATAATGGAAAAACTAGAGAGGTGTCAGAATTACCCACGATGTCGGAATATACCGCGTTTACCCTAAATCATAATCATAAGGCTACTATTAGTATTAGAGCTCTAGTGGTCTAGCCTCTAGCCTACTTAGGGCTTATGATTTACAATGCCATTGCCCATTGGCATTTGGCAGTTGGCACCATGGCATGGTAAGCCTTTAGGGCTTACTGGCTTAGGTCTTAGGAATTTAGGATTATGGATAAAATTAAAAAATAAAATCGCTGGTTGCGGAAGTAAACTCCAGTTATCCTAGTTACAGTAAGGCTCAAATAAAATTCTTGACCAATCTGTCATAAGTCCTATCATTAATCTCAATCTTCCAATACGATGCGGCTTCACGACACTGACGACAGGATGTTACGAAATTACGAATGTGCGATATACATAATAACATTATTAACATAGATGCCACAGATACAGAATTTCGCTTTTCAATTGACATTTGATGCTTTGTGGGAACCGCGAGCCGCGAGCGACGAGCCCGAATAGGCTACTTCTCCAATGTCTCCTCTCAGCCGCCCTAAGCGGAATGGGGAGGCGATGTCGTCACAAACGAGCTGCAGCTGCAGGCAGATAGGTCAATGTAAAATGCCTGAAAGGTACAGTGGAAAACACTGTTTTCAGCTCGGTCGGCTGCACTCCCCTTTTTTTCCTAGGGCGCTCGCTGTCGGGACCACAGGATGCTGTTAACTGCATTGTGACGCGGAAGAGGTTACGTAAGGGTAAATGCATGATTGGACTAGTGAATCATGGGTAAATGCATGTGACATAAATTCTTGAATTATGATCAATATGATTGGTGTTGCATTGAGAGACGATGATTCAAGCTTCTGTTTATGTCTTTTTGGAATCCTTACATAGGAAAAAAACTCTGATATGTAATTATGAATAATTTTTACATTTTTATGATGCCTTTCTTCCAAAAATTTGACTTAAAATAACAAATAAGAGACTTATGAGTCGTAAAAGCGTTTTGAATTTCTTGAACTGCTTCAAAATTCTATTCAATATTCATATGTTTGACAATGCTGGTATCCATGATACTTTAACCATAGGTCTACGCATAGCAGGGTTGAACTATTAGTTCAACCATGTACGCAAACGACTTGACCATTACGTACGCATTAGTTCAACCATGTACGCAAAAGACAAAAAAAAAAAAAAAAAAAAAACAGGAGATTGAACAAAAAAAGCTCGTTTGCCATTATGCTCGCCGGCGGGCGAGATGGGCTCTCTCTCGGCTTTCATATCAATGCGTTATTCTGTGACCTGTATACCTATAAAAAGTGGTTATTTTATATCAGATAGCAATGTCCAATACAAATTGTAGTGGGTTATTTGTTTGCTAAAATTCTTTACATCATTTACCTATAATAATTATTCAAAACGCCATTCACTCCTGAAAATATTGGTAATCTCTGGACTAATATGCGTAGCTGATTTACGATGAATTAATAACACTAAAGAGAGACTTGCGCAAAGGTAGCAGTCGAGGACACGCAAGACATCGAGCAATTGAAGACGGTGTATGACATGACCCCACGAATTGACAGAGTGTGAGGGCGCGTTGCGTGGCCGCGTGCCTCTCGACGGCATAGCACGGGTGTTGTGAACGAGGCGTTCTTTGGAAGGGGCAAGGGCATACGTGCAACCGAATTTCGGGCCAGCGAGGTTCTTAGGAGGTACCCGCAACGCGGGTACCTCCCTGTACCCGCGCAGCCCCGCAGACGTCGGTAACGACAGTGGGTCTGTGGTTTCAAAAAGTTGCGAACGCGGGAAACTTCCATTCAACCACATAGCATCAACATTACGGCAGTGAAATAACATAGGTAGCGATATTGAATTCTACAATTCTAGCTTTTTCTATTCAACCTCGTTTATTCTACTGCCATGCCGATTCTCATATTTTTATTCGCCTAATGAACTTAAAATACCACATTAAGCGGATACTAGAAGCAAGAAAATTATTTACTATGGCAGATCTGAGTCTTAATGATTTAATTCCTTCGGAGACTTAAGCGTGGAATATTCAGCACGTGCTTTTCGCCGACATGAAGATACTGGTCTGGATCAGATAAAATTTGGTAAATAAATTTGTAAAAATGGGAACAAACGAATTTAGAGTGTTCTATTCATTTCTGATGATTTGCAACCTTCAATTTTATATGGTCCAGGTCCGACGAATTGGTCCAGGTCCGACGAATTGGTCCGGGTCTTAGTCAATACCCAAGCAAGGGGAGTGACAAATTTTTCGCATATTGTCAAATAGTTGAAACATCTGCGAAGAGCACTGAGCAGAGTTACACGCTTCGAAACGACTGTTGAACAATTCAAGTAGAGAATTGGGACAGTCGTATCCATTCTCGCTGCCACATGATACTTGTAGTTATCAGTAGAATATTATAGCGGGGTCAGCGTTGGTTAGGCCGCTAAACGCGTCGCCGATATTTAACATAGCTGAATATGTAAAGGTTGTTGCGGTCTAAAACCCATAACTCACTGCCTCAATCTTGGTACTGTGAATTGTAACCATTAATACTAGAGCTTCTTTCTTTACAACGCATAAATGATCATTCACGAACCTATTTTTCTTCTTCTATGCACACTTAAAATAAAAACAATTCAACGATCGTGGCTTCGAAAAGAACCAAGGTCAGAAAAACTAATGTTTTTTATACTAAAACCAGTACTCAATAGAGATGCTTTATTAATTCCACTTCGTACACTACAGTTCTTTTTTATCAATTCAAAATGATTTGGAATGAGATCAAAGGACATGAGATAAACACATATAAGAATGATCGATGGTAAAATTAGAAACAAATACATATGGTAATTCTTTTTTTGCGCAGATCAGACACAAGCAAATATTTCACGTCGGAAATATAAATGATCCTAAAATAAAATTGTGTCTAAAACAAATTTCAATTGACTTTAATTAATTCGGGTTTCCGTCTTTAATCACTAGACACAAAGTCCATATAATGGTAGCCGCGAAGTTAATACTCAGGCAGGCATCAAAGCTCCCACCACATCAATATTTAACACTCATCAAACGCACCACTTCGTCAGCGACATCCATTACGCATACCATTTTCTGTTGATGCCAAATGCCTGAGCGAGAACATCCATATTTGATGGTGGCTTTGTCAGAATCCTTGACGAGGATTACCAAGAAAGGGCATGGTAATTCGCTTAGATCATCTTGAGATTTGAAATGAGCGAAGTCGCAAACGATATTGTGCTTCCTCAAAGCTTTGAATATGGAAACGCGCTCTTCAATCTTAGCATGATTTTCTTCTCCATCGCCTACATAGGCAACACAAACGGTCATGTCGCCGCGTCCGCACCCGAGTTCGGAGGTGAACGACCAGTCTGGAAGTGGTGCGTGCGTGTCTTGTAAATCATCTCTGAAAACTGCGGCCACAAGGCACTCCAGGGAGAAGCTGATGCCGACTGCAGCTACGGGAACATCGTTGACTTGGCTAGGAGGGAAATATTCCTTTGATTTTGCGATAAGTTGATCAAACATGCCTCCTTTAGCAACAACGTAGCTCTTTTTCGAATGTTTTTTCGAAGAACGCAGCTTGGACATCACGAATCGGCACATGAAGTCATTGTATAAGCTTCTGTTGGAAAAACGCAATGGCTGCAATCGAGTAGTTAATTCGACACCTAAAGCTGTGGCTTTATGCATCGTTCGCTGGAAAATTTTCGCTTGAGATACGACTTCTTTGGATGAGCTATAAGATGACTTTGAGATGATTTTTTCTAAAATCTGCTCCACATTTCCATCCATTGCAAGATAAGGCTTCAAGGCTCGGTATGATTTTTCACTGACACCCAAGGCAGAGAGCTGAAGGCAGATTTCTGGTATGGAGCACTCGCTCTGTAAGGAGTCAGTTATGGTAGCAATGACATCGCTCCGAATCTCTTTGTTCACACCACACGAGTTGAGAATGGAATAAACAAGCGGGAGATACGCCACTTCAAGCGTAACGTCGCTGGTGCTCACATGACGAGTTACGTCCGTCAAGACTTTGATAAGATCGTGCCCCAGTTTCAGAACACGCACAAATAACTCATCTTGTTCTTCAATGGCCCCTAAGTAGTCAAAAGCACACTCAAATTTGCCGACGGGAAAATCTGATTTTAGGTTTTTTGACGGCAGATAGAAGCGATCAATGCTGTAACGACGGAGCTTGCACCATTTTTGGACAACTGCAAGACGTGCAAACGATAATCTCAACTCTGGAGCGCATGTCATTACACTTCCTCGCTCACTCATAACTTTGAATGCCTTCTGACCAGCTCTGCTCTCAGCGTTGTCAGGCGGGATGAAGAGAGGTACAGGTATCCATATTCCGCCATACGAGCGAAACACAGATTCAATTCCTTGGATGACATAGTCAACCTTTTGAGGAGAATTCATGGCAACTGGTGCCTTATTGAGGTGAAAAAAATCCAGTTCCATGCAAACGTTTTCCTTGGGTTTAAAGAAAGCTTGCAAAATATCTTCGTGCACATCATAATCGCCGTTTTGGAGGCTCTTCTGAAGTTGTTCCCTGAAATGCTGTTCTTCAATTGTGAGAGGCGGCAGTAGCTCCGATTTGAGCAATTCGGACGTGCTTGGTCGTTTAGTGGGATCATGGTTGAGGAGATTGAGCAGTATTTGCCTCTTGGATACGTACCTATGCTCTTCGAACTCAGGTGGGAGTAAAACTTCTGGCTTCCTCACTTTTATCATCAGCTCATGTCGCTCAGAGCCAGATTTTGGCAAAACGTAGGTCATTTCGAAGAAAATAATGCCCAAGCTGTAGAGGTCAAACTTGGAACTATATCGTGCTTTGGAAGAGGAAGAAGAAAATTCCGGAGCAATGTAATAGAAAGTTCCAACGTTACAAGACTGCTCGGCTGAATCAGAGATTGCCTGATTCTGAGCAGTTAATTCATCAGCTCCTCGGTCTCCGGTGAGTTGGTTTTTAATGACAGTCGCGAGGCCGAAATCTCCAATCTTAACACGATCTGTACCATCAATGAAGATGTTGCCAGGCTTCAGGTCGCGATGTATCACATTCTTGGAATGCATGTAGTCCAGCCCACTGATAATGCCACGGAACATACGCCACAGACGAGAGTCTTTAGTGTACAAATTGTCGTCGATGGCGTGCCTAGAGATAAAATAAAGTAAAATACCACAAAAACGTTAGGATTAAACTTCTATAATGTGGTAAAATAATAACAAAATTTGGTCATTGGTAGGCTGTATTTATTAAATACAGTGCTCCAATTGAGGGTGTTTCTGATTAACAAAACAAATGATTTTGTAAAATATTCACAATAAGTGTAGACTATCTTGAATAAACAATCGATGTCGTCAAAAAAGTAGGAATAGAGCAAGTAATTGCAAGACAATAAAGAAGATGAGCAGCACACTGACTTGAGGGTGTTGTTGGCGCAGTACTCCATCTGGATGAAGAGGTAGAGGCGCTTGGTGGGGGCCGGGGCAGCTCTGGACGAAGCGCGCTCTCTCCTGGACAGCTCTGGTGATCCCTCAGACGCGGGTCCGTCACGCTCGGTGTTCTCGAAAACAATGAAGTCAGACTCGTCACAATCCGGGACTTTTTGGCCATAACTGCTGATGGAATCGTCATCCTCATCGTCGTCGTCATCATCATCATCATCATCATCGCCGTAGTCGAACCTGAGTTCCGCTGCAATAAAAAAAATATTTACAATATTTATACGCGATGTGTTTTTGGTAAAGCGGCAGAGTGAAAATTACAGCTTTGCAGTTACACGGCATGTTTGAAGAGTAATAGGCAGCCAAAGTGCAAACTCACGGACGATTTCTCTCGAGTGAGTCTTATTCTCGGTTTTGCTCTCAAGCTCTGATGCAGTCTCGTCATCGTCAGAGTTTGAGTCGGTGGGATCTCGTGGCAGAGTGACGACGTCTTCGATCCACGACGTGTAGTAGCGGACGACGTGGTCGTGGTTCAGGGATGACAGGCACTGAACCTCGCGCAGGATGCGCTGTACTTCGTCGCCATCAGGACCTCGGCGGTTCAAGCTCACTTGCTTAAGCGCATACAAGTTCTTGTCCACAAGATTGCGTACCTGATTACAAGCTCCATCAAAATATTGTAATCATAACAATGTAGTCAGAGAAATACGAAATTTAGAGCCCATTCAAAAGAAGCCTATTTATAAAAGTTTAGTGGCAAATTTAAACCCAGCGCTGTGCAAAGCTCTCATTTTTATCACAGCGCTATCGGGAAAGATGGTAGGTTTTAATTGAATCTAGCATACATTGGTATCTCTGTCCAAAGATTTTAACACTTTAGCACTTGAATAAAAAACTATTTGACAGCCTAACTTCCGCTGAATTTCGCGAGCAGTTACTAGGCTAGTTACAAACAATACTTCAAGTGTCATTTGACAAATTACTGTGCGAGTTGCATGAAGAATTACCGTTACGTTCTTCATAGTTTTGAATTAATTATCCTTATAGTAAACATATTTTTTTATTTCAGTTTCCAGTTCAGCGAGACTGATTTTTCTGTATTAAATAGTGATATGTATTAAAACAATAAATAATACAATAAATTTGTCTTATTTGAGCAATAAATAATACAATGCCCCAAAGCTTGTCCCCATGAATAGGAACTTAGGCAGAGATATGACACGTATACATCAGGGGCCATACTTTCAAAACTCGCTAAGTGAACGTTAGTACTTACGCTCCATTTTCTTGACTATGATTGGTGGATTTTGCTCGAAAGGCCGTCAATGATTGGCTGACGAACTTACGATCTCGTAACTTTTTTGAAAGTATGGCCCCAGAACTGCAAACCTTATGCACGCGTCCGAAGCCACCTCTGCCGATGAGGCCCAGGGTCTCGTAGTCCTTTGCGAAGCGTGAGTCGCACGGAGGAGGCTCTTCTGAAATGCTCTTGTTGCGTTCCTCTCCGCACTGCAAACCAGTGATTCATTATTCATTTTGCAGTAGTCTCAAAAAAGTTGAGTCTTTTTATTTAATAATGTTATTCCAATGAGGAGACGTTATTACTTATTCCGGGTATGAACGATAAAGGAGATGCTTTACAGGCTGGTATTAGCAATAAGATGCCTCTTAATTGGGATATTGTGATTACATTATGATGAGATTATGAAATCACAATATTTTTTATGTATGCCGGGTCAGAATTTGTGTTCTTAGATGTACTTTTCCCACCAGAAGTACCTAATTGATTGATTACTTCGTAACAAAGACTCGACCCTAAGGAAAACTGGCACAAGTACTTATCTTTGGTCTGTTTAAAGCGCAAGTTTAACATGAATTTACAAGCAAAGGAAACGCCGAGCAAGCTCACCATATCGTCAATGATAACGTATCAGATACCAGCTCCATCATCACTTTAAAAAATAATATAATACATGACAATCGGTATTGCAAATTAAAATGCACGAAACATATTACAACCCGAGTTAACGAGAAATCTAAAAATAATCTAAATCTAAAAATCTTTGCATCTCAATATTCGTGGAGAGCAGCTCTTCATATACTATACCATAAGATGTCATTTGGACTAGAATATTGGGCTTCTTAACTGTAGCACATTATATTGTATCATTTAAATGAGAGCAAAATAGGACGAGCTTGCTTTTTGCACCTAAAATTACATATATGGATAGCTGCAAATTCAATCGATGTAAAAAACTTACATATGTATATATTACATATTCAATTTCTTGCTTATTCAACTTGAATATTACCCGAATGCCGAGCTCGGCGTCGTTCTTCTTCTTATCCTTGGCAGTTGTGACGTTGTTCATGGTTCGACAGCTGTGTGAAGCCGCCCTGTGCGAACAGACATATTCTCATTACACAAGAAGTTTGTTTATTCAGGCAGAAAAACTAGTCCTGCTACAGCGTATTCTACTAACCATTTGGCTCAATTATTTCGAATTAAATTCCAGGGACAATGCTTCTGCAGCATTCGTGACAGTGCACTTAGAAGAGCCAGAGAGAATAAATCAGCCGTGGCCACCTCAGATCTCCCAGGTCAACACTGTCCTGTTCTCGATGGCAACTCCCTTGAAAATCTGTGGGTGCACGTGGTGCACCTAAGGCAGTTTGCGACACGTTTTCAAGGGATCACTTTAACAATAGTTAAAACTATGGTCTTCACATCCTCTAAAGCCAATCCAGTACTCCTTTTCGTTAGGTGTTTCCATTCAGAGTTGGTATGTGAATCATTTTATTAAAATGCCATTCACAACATGAATCAGTTTTAGAAAAAATAAAAGAAGGAGGCAAGTGGAAAAACCGAAAGGTTTCGAACTTTTCTTTTGAGTTTTTTGCAAAAGTTTATAGTTTCCATTTTTTAAAGTGATAGCCTTAGTTACTTTCTATAAATCAATGTGATCGGCATTATTTGCCGCCATCATACCCCTCAGGAGCAAAGATAGGATGGGCGAGCAGCTTGTCTATGGACCAGCGCAAGGTATAGTCAGGCTCAATGCAGTGCTTCAGGAAGTCCTGCAACTCCAAGCTTATGCGTGCTGGGATCGTCGGGGTGCTCTGGAAAGACGGGTGCAGTCAAGTATTATAAGCCTGTCAATAGTTTATACAATCATGAAAGAAATTTTGCATAGCATTGAAATAACTTTTATTACAATTGCATTATGTCTACTTCATAGAATAGAAAACCCAACACCTAGCTTTAACGTATTTTACACTCTTATTTAGATTAGAAATCAGCAGAAAATGGGATTAAAAATCAGCAAAGTGAAGTTTATTACCTCAGTTACACGTTCTCCAACAATCAGAGATATGAGGATAAGACCCAGGCGGAACACATCCCGCTGCTTGGCGTCAGCTCCAGAAGAGCCGTATGTTACTGGAGCTTCTTTATTCAGGAAGTTCATGACGGCATCAAGAAGTATTCTTTCGATACAAAAGTCAGCAATTCGCACGTCATAGACTTTTTCGCCAGAAAATATACAAGAATCCCTCAGGTCGCCGTGCGCAACTCCCTGTTGGTGCAGGTAAGAGAGCCCTTTGAGGCACTCTTTAGCATACTCCAGGACGTATATCTCACGGAAAAGACCCTTCGTACCCAAGAGGAAAGAGAGTGGTCGCATGTCAAGATACGGCTGCAGGAGGTGAATTTTGATGTCAATGCTCGATCTAATAACACTGAAAGCCTCATATTCAACTATGTGAGAATGTGAGAGCTTCAACAGCTTTGGCAACTCAGTCTCTATCTTCTTCAGTTGCTGGAGGAACTCTTCCATGCGCACAGTCTCCCAATATGATCCTTTGTTGGCTGAAGAGTTTCTACGAGCCTTGATGTTACTTAAGCGAACTTCCCATGTATGCAAGACCCCCACGGTGTTTGTGGCAGGACTAACCACCTCGTACACCGTGTGGTAAGACTGCTGCTCCAAGTTCTTACTTAGCGGCCGCACAATTTCTACTATCACCTCTTCTCCTTTGGAATTAGTTAGAGACACATTCACTGTTTTCACTGTGGTGGAATTTTCCGTTATTGATCGCGAAGATCTGTGAACGGAATATATTTGCTCATTAATATAAAAGACATGAATAATCTAAAATAACAAAAAATACTAAACACACTACGCTTCCTCAATCCCACATTGAATTCACGACTCAAACTAGATATTGAACACACGGATGATGCAGAATTTGAAACTGAATAATTTAATTCAGTAACTAACTGAATAATTTAATAATTTCACCTAAATTATCCATATAAAAAGTTACCTTTTGCGCGTTGGCGTCTCATGCGGTACCGGCAGTGATAGGGAGCGTTGCATTGATTCAGACCGACTATGAAGATCAGCATTGTCACGGCGCTCAGCTCTCCGTCTGTGCATCATGGAACAAATTCATAACTTATTCAAGAGTATGGGTTTGAATTGCATCAAACACTGGCAGAAATTATTTGTGGTTATATTTTTTATTTGTGGTTCTTATTCAAAGTGATAATTTATTTTGAACAAAACACAGGAGTCAGTATTTAAATGATTCAAATATTCAAATCGGTTACAAAAATGTTTCAAACAGACTAGACAGCTCAGCTGCAAAACGTCATCAAACAATTATAAGTCAAATAATAAAATATTTCAAAAACTTCAGATGAATTAAACATTGCAGCAGATGAACAAATTTCAAATGAATAAAATGCAGATATCACATGACACTTGTACAGGCATTAAAATTGAGTGTTAGCAACTACAAGTCTTGATCTTGTCTCACATACTCATCAAGGTATTGTCGGTTAGCTGCCTCAATTTGTTCACTTTTGATTTTCTTCTGCTGTCGCTGTAAATTTTGTTGTTGTTCTTCTTGCTTCTTCTTGAGCAGCTCAACCTCCCGCTGACGCGCCAGACGCTCGTCGTGCACGCTAGGACGGTGGGGGCGGCAGTGGTCTGCTAAGTAGCTCTGCCCAGCAGTTAACATTACATCAGTTGCAAACTAGTTTACTGTTATCTCTTACCTAACTGGTTTTACTTTCAAGGTAAATTGCATTTTCGTGTATCAAAGATATAGGTAAACCATTTGGATTACTCTAATAAAACACATTCTGAGAATTGCTGGTCTTAATGGAAGAGATGTGAGCATTCTGGCAGAAAATTTCTCAGAAACTAACAACCCTAAGTTAAACACTCCCTCATAAAATACCATATTTTCATTCATTATGATTAATGTCCCAGTATATAATCTGTATATATGTGGAAAATTTATTTACGAAATTGGTATGGCAAAGTAGGAATTTTTTTCCATGATAAAACCTTTTGGATTATGCAGATGATTTTACAACGTAATTCTTGTTAAGAAATTACCTTGACTTCTCTGCAAACATCATAGAAGACAACCATTCCTTCAGAAGCAGCTTCCGTGATCTTCAATTTAACTATGGCTTCCAGCTCATCTTTCTCAGCCACTGTAATTCCTTGAAAATCCTCTATATGATAAATGGCAGGGCTGGAAATGTAAAACTTTAATAAGAAACTATTAAACATAATACTAAAATTTGTTCACTAAAGACTTCTTTTGTTTCTAGGCTTGAATGAAAAAGAGCCAATATTTTATGATAGGTATATAGTTACTGATTTAATTAAAAGATTCATTGATAAATACATAAGAAAAAAGACTAAAATCACAGATAAAGCTGAAAATATTACAATACTTTGAGGATTACGAAATATTACTAATTCTACAATATTTGCATTAATTACCTATTTCATATTTTGTATATTGAAGGTGCAAACCACAGCTTGATACACTGTCACTATGATTGAAATGTTATGTGGTGCAAAATTGTAATAGGTATGTGAAAATAAGGGGAAAAATAAAACTTCAATATTACGGTATGCAGTATTATGAAGCTACTGATATTACTAAAAATTTTTAATTTAGCTTCTGTTATTATTCAAATGAAATGCAAGAAATCACAACTTTTGCATAAGTGTAAGGCTTTTTAGCGCATTTTCTCATTTATGGAAAAAAGGCGCCGTTGTGCTTGTCATGTCCGTCCGTCCGTCTGTCAGTCCATCTAAGACTTCAAGTTTTTGTCAATGAGAAAATGTGCTCTCTGTCACTCACTGCAGTGAGTACCGTACTGAGTTATATTTTTTCCAAATGCTCTTATTTAACCCTTTAGGTACTGATGAGACCACTTGTCCCAAAGCCATCAGGTTAGAACAGCATTGATGATTATAATTGCATACATAGACAAACGGTCAAATTCTCATGGGTTTTGGGGCAGGGTTGGCAATGATTAAATCAAAATGATTAAATCATGTGATTAAATCACTTGATTTTTTTTATAAAAAAATCATAATTTTTTTGATTTTTTTGATTTTTCATATATATTAATATATTGAGTGGCAGACTTTAATTTATATTGAGATATTGTTATTCATGGTTTAGTATAAATGTACTATGAATGACAAATTGGTATATAAACTTGTTGCCTTTAGTGTGTATTAGGTTCCCATAAATTGAATGTTTTTGGTACAGAGGCATCAAGTGTGTAATACATTGTAGCTAGCAGCTTAGCTAATTCTTATAAGGCTATAAGTAGTCTTCAACTATTTGACTATTTGTTATATATTGATTACAATATACAATTTAAATTTGTTAGCTAGCTTATACAGGGTGGGGCAGAACTGATTGAACAGTTTTGGGGCAAAATAAAAGAGTAATGGAGGTACATAAAGAAGAAAGTTTATTTTCCTCAATATTAGCATATGATACCGTTAAAAATACTTATGTTTTGAAAACAATATCAGGAAAATGGGGTTTGTTAGCTGCATCACACTTTTGGAGTCATTCTCGGAAGTTTTCTACAGCACCTTCACACATATGGCGAGCTTTGGCCATAACCTCTGCTGCAATAATCTGTTCCCTCAGCTGTGGTAGGGTGTGAGGGTGACTTCTGAACACCCTTTTTTTTAGATGTCCCCAAAGAAAGAAATCACAAATGCTCAAATCAGGTGACCTTGCAGGCCACTGTAAATCACCCCTAAGAGACACCAGACCTCCGGGAAACATGCGTTTCAAAACATTGAATGACATTCGGGCTGTGTGAGCTGTAGCCCCCATCCTGCTTCATTTTCAACAATGTTTTCCATCATAGGCTGCAAGAAATTTTGCAACATTGCAGCATAGCGATTGTAATTCACTCTCATGGTTACTCCCTCCTCTGGGAACGACTCCAACAGTGTGTTGCAGCTAACAGTCCCCATCTTCCAGATATTGTTTTCAAAACATAAGTGGTATTCTAAATGGTATGTTATGCTAACCTCTAGGAAAATAAACTTTCTTCTTTATGTACCTCCATTACTCTTTTATTTTACCTCAAAACTGCTCAGTCGGTTCTCCCCCACCCTGTATATTGAGAGGTTGAGATTGTATTGACCTTTTAGGCAATTAGAAAGATTTTCCACCCTAATATGAGTATTCTAATTAAAGTATTTAATTTCAATCTTTAAATATGTGAATTTAAAACTAGAAACAAAACAATTACAATTATAAGACTATATATAAAATAATTAAATGCAGTGAATGGATAAAAAATATTTGAATTGTACACATGTTTATTTCAAACAGTATTAGATTTTCTCATAACTTTAGTCTCATTTCAAGTCGTATGAAGTTTGTTTGGTTATCGTTCAGTTTATGTTTAGTATTGGTTTATTGGTCTGAATTAAATGGGAACAGTGCAGTCATGTGTATAGAGGGTAGAGTCTGGTAGATTTATAGGACATAAAACTAGTAGATCTATTGATAGTGCTGTGCACTGTGCTATCAGCTACCTATCTGTTATGTGACTCTTCAATGTTTAGAAGATCTGCATTCCTGAAGTCTTTTTGTATATTGAAGCCAGTTATGGTCAATATTTAGCTCATTACCTTGCTCCATACAAACTTTACAAAGCTAATGAATAGACTAACCAATAATTGTTTACCCAAAAATCCCTAAGTGGTAAACACTACCTTGGCCTGTTGGCCATTATTGAAGGCAATAAGTGCCCTTTTTAACCATCCATTATGATCCATATACTGTAATTGTTAGTAGGCTAATTGCAACATAAAAAATAACACTTCAAAAAGACAAAAAAGTTGAAAAAATCAAATAAATAAAAAAAAAAAATCATGAAAAAAAAAAATTGTTGATTTTTTATTTTTTTGATTTTTTTTTAAAAATCAAAAAAATCACCAACCCTGTTTTGGGGCAATGTTATGCAATCAACAATTAGAAGATGATTGGTAGTTGGCTGAGGAACACAGACTAAAACACCAACCAATAACTTGCTCGCCAGACATTAATATGATAAAGATAATTACTAAAACAGAATCACTAAGTTGAAGTAACAAACATTTGTGGTAGGAAAAATGATTAACTTTTCATATTGGTGGCTTCTGTAAAAAAATATGTCATTGCCAGTCCGTGTAACCTACTAAATGAAAATTTCAAAATGTTTGGATATACAAACCTCTTAGGATATTCATGGTCAGTTTCTAGTTTGATTGTGACCATGATATGATGATCAGGCCTTGAGGGGGAACATGTGCCCAGAGGGGTGAGGTAGAGACGAACAGCAGTGGTGTTGTAATTGACTTCTTCAGCTGAGTCATGATCAGGGCATAAATTTTCAACCTCTCCTCCGTACATTGACTGTGGACAAGATACATAAATGATACACCAGTATTAACAATTTATTCTCAAATATATTCATACTAGTTAAAAGACCAATTTCCATAATATGGAATGAAAAAAAATTGTAGAAAGAATATTTGGGAAGATATTTGCTGTGTATAACATAAAAGGAAACAAATTGATGCCTAATATAGGTTTTCATATCACAAGTTCTGCTAATACAGGGACATAATGGATGTGGGCTGTCAAAATGGCTGGTAGTAAGAGTGATTATGATTAAATGAAAATATTTTTTTAATGCAGAATATACAAGCTTTGAAAATTAGGTCTTCATGCTTCCATGACTTGAAAATGAAATCAAAATTCGAAATTCCAGAAATTTACTAAAAAACAATTTACTCATGTAAGAAAAGACGCATGAAATAGGGTTTTCCATAACAATGGTGCCATATTTATTATTCTACAGATTTTTAAAGATTTACAAATGTTAATTTTTTACCAGAGGAAGTCCTCTACACTAATGTTTCTGCAAAGGAGTTCAGCTGTTCTAGTTTGCTCTTGGCAATCAGAAGATTTTCACTTGCTACCCATTTCTGAATTGTGGCGTGTTATTCAGCATACATGGTCTTCAATTAATGCATATAGAGTTTATGGCAATGTGAAGAAACAAATGCATGATATTCATTGTAAATGGACTATGAAAACTCCCAAGTTTTCACCTTCACAATTAGCGATGAAATGAACCCTAACTCATTACTTTTCTTCCCTAAAGTTCAGTCTCCAGATAAGTGTAAAAAGTAATGGTAATGGGTGCACTACATTCTTTTTTAACACTAGAGAAAATTAATGACATAGATGACCATCAGTTTGTTAGGTAATATATTATAGGGATTAATTCATCCTATACCCTTGATTACTTCAAGATAAAAGGGCAGTAAATATTATTCACAAATACTTTTGGCTTCAAATAAAATTCCATGCATATATACTACGGTACCATTCAAACTTCAGCAAAAATATCATTTAAAAATTCATATGTCTTGCTCACTTTTCAACAAATATTTCACATAATGGTAGGCTTAGTGCAGTGATAACATATAAACATGTTATTGGTAGGAGTGAACTGCAACAAACAAAAACCACAAATAAATTTATTTGCTGGGATGTTTATATTATTGAAGTAAAAGAATGTAAATTAAACTGTTGTCACAAGTTTCACAAGTCATGATAATAGGAGGACAAACCAGGATATACCAACTAAAAGTTAGATGAATCAAATTATCTTTCAAGAATCTTACCTGAATCAAGTCAATTTCACCATGAATTTCTTCTAAAGGAACTGGATCCATGCTTGGACCAGTGAAACTGAAATTTCTTCACATACCACACAAAAGATTTTGATACCTGAAAAAAATTTTTAGGTAGGGACAGTACACCTATAGATAAGTAGATACCTTTTTGGGTGCATGTGTATTTAAAATATGGTAGCTAGCAATAGTAAGTGCCTATGAATGTACTATGAATGCTGATAGCAAATTGGTATCCACAATCATATGCCACAGCCCACAGACCATATTGTTTATCTATAGATAAACAATATATATATATATTGTTTATCTGCATTCTTAACCCACATTGTGCAGTCCAGACCCTACACAGATTGAGAGTGCAGTGCTGCTTTGCTCCAGTTAGTAGGAATACCCAACAGTTATCCTTAAAGCCCTGATTGAGAACCGAGAGGCTTCAAACAGGCTCGGCTCTTCCCTATACGTTTCTTCACTAATTAGGATAGACTTTATTCCACTCGCAAATGAGATGGCGATATGGATTTTTCCATACTTACCCAGCTATTTATTTATAAGAGTTGACCAGTAACAAAAAATACGTAAACTTTGTATTAAAAGAGTTTTAATGAGAGGAAATTTCAAGAAACTTGGAATATTATTGTTCATCATGTCTGCGACTTTTTTACTTTTTTTCGATATGTAAACGGGTTGTAATTTTTATTCTCCATTGAATGGTATACTCAGCATTCCTTGATCAGCCTCCTTGTTGTAGATATTTTCTACCAAAAAACAGTTATGATCGAGTCTGCTGATACGCGGAGGGAAAATCCCGCATACTAGCTGCTCAAATGGAGACGTTGTGCAATGTTTGAGGGGAAAGAGACGTCGTAAATTACTCAATTGTCAGTTCACGACGGGTGGCATGGTAAAGGCAAAGTCAATGAGGGGACAATGGTCGGCCTAGTCCAATTAGTTATAGCCAACCGTTGGCCATTCCTCAGCCACCTGAAAGCAACCAGTTGCCGCGAAGAAGGGTCTGGCTAGGATATCATATTACAAAGAGTACAAGCTCGAGGGTAGCGAATGGCCAAGCTTCGGGCAGATCAAGGATTTTACACGATGGTCATGAAAACCTTGCTCACATACTCCGCTGCATTTTGACTACAAGCCTTAACATACTGTCAACCGGGGCTACTTGGGACGATTTTAAATGTTTTTCATTCATAACTTCTTACCATGAAACATTTCATAAACAAGTTTAAGCTCATTTCAAAGCTCTTTGCAAGGGCTATCACATGGCTTCTCCAAAAAAATTCCATATGCTATTCATAAGGTGCCAGAAGCAAAAAAAGTGACCCGAGTAGCTCCGTTTGACGGGGCTACTTGGGACACTTTGAATAAAACTTCATTTTAAAACATTTGAAGCATGCAGAGTGTACTAATCCATTACTAACAGTACTCTGAAGTCCTCCTCTTTCATTGTAGATGATGTAGAGGTAGAATAAATGACATTTTCTGTGATTTTTACTTGTTTTTCCTTTATTGATACATTAGGTACCATATACATTAATTACCGTATTATAGATGCAATATTATCATATTATTGATGCAATATTACCGTATCCATGAACATGGCAATGAGCATTTACAACAACCTTGTCCACTGCAAGCTTCATATCAGCAGCCTTATAGCATTTTTTCTTTATCTGTAAGCTTACAGGACAGCTTGTAATTTCACACCATTTTAATTGGGTTAAGTGAATTTACTATAAAAAAAGATTGCGAAAAACATACCTGAAACAGAAAGGAATGTTTTAGTGACAACCATCATATGTTTTGGAAAAATAAATCATAGTCTAGGTCAATTACTTTTCATTCTATGATGCCTGGTGCACAATTCTATATATGACATTCTATGCACAATTTTGTGATGACCGATGATGCCATAATTTTTTGACAAGTGAAATTTTTTTTGCTGAGCAAGGTAAATGTAATCGATATTCTTTGTTTTTAATCAATTTTTTTCTTAACTGGAGCCTTTGCTAACTGAGGTTCTACTGTAAATGCATTTTTGGGGGTGTCCCAAATAGCCCTAGGGGGGTGTCCCGAGTAGCCCCGCCATGCAGAAATGGCTGCCATTTCTTTTTGGATTGAGGTATGTAAATTCCGCAAATAAAGTTTTCATGCTGACACTTGTCTGCCACTTTTTTCTAAGCAAAATTTTTTAATACAGCAAATATTTTTTCACTACAGATGTTAGCAGAAGTAACTTTTCAAAATATCATTTTTCACCATTTTTTTCAGGAATTTTTCAAAGCTAGTAAATGTAGTATTTTTGAACTTCCTTTATACTACATAGATAAGAAAAATGTTAATGTTTACGCCACTATATTTAGTTTTGCAATATTCCAATTAGTTTTGCTACTAAAACAGTTTTACGCCTTGTTGGAGGACTGTCCTGAGTTACCCCGCCTGTCCCGAGTATCCCGGGTTGATGGTAGAAAAATTTTGTCAATGGGCATTAAAGGCCTAATACTGAGAATACATAACACAATAGAAAAATAAAAAAATTATGCATATCTAATAGGTTAAAAAATTTAAAATGTGACCCACGAAAAAGAGCTATTATTTAAAGCCTGTCATAGAACTCCCTCCAATTTTCTTATTTCTTGGTAAAATAACTCCAGGTTTTGGTGCATTGTATTAGAACTCTTCTAGTTACATAAGCAAATGACAAATTTGAGGAAAGCGTCATAGTTTGCAAATGGGGGTACCACCCCTGAATGCGGAAACTTAGACCACCTAATGTCAGCCTGACGGGGTAACATAGACCGGCTTGTAAATCAATTTAAAATTACCATATATAACATATTTCATGTTTGATACACCTATTAATGTTTTTTTTATGTTTCAGACTCTATAGAGTCTTATATATGGTAATTTTAACTAAATTTCCAAGCTGGTCAATATTATCCCTTCACAGCTGATATTAGGTGGTCCAAATTTCCCTATTTCGGGGCAGCACCCCCCATTTGCAAACTTTGACACTTTCCTCAAATTTGTCATTAACATATGTAACTAAAAGAGTTCTACTACAATGCACCAAAGTGACCAAAACCTAGAGTTATTTGGAGTTATTTTACCAAAAAATATAATTGATTTTACCACCCAGTCTAAGATACCCCATGAGCTGTGGTAACAAAGACCATCACTTTTTTTTAAATTACATAAAGACTATGAGAGGCAGGAGCCAGCAATTTATGGTAAGTGAACCTAGAGTATAGACCTGTATTTTGCATGTTTCAATCCAAGTTTAATTAGGCTAGTAAAAAATGGCATCATTTAAAAAAAGTAGTTTAAGTTACCCCATTTTACGGTACTTATTCGTTATTCATGTGGTACACATATGTAGTGCAAATCTATAGGTAATATAAAAGAACATGGTCTTACGAGTTATGACGATTTGAACCAATCAGTGCTTCTTCTTCTTCTTCTTTTCGGGGTGTCTACACTGGGTAGACTTAAAGCCACAGGTCGACCTCGAGGACGGCCGTTGGGCCTGAGAGCCTGTATTGTGTTTAAATTCTTCTGAGTAGGTAACCACTGAATTCTTGTTTATAGTAGGTCAGTGGATACAGTGGCTCAGGATGCAAACTGTGGAAAACAGGGCAAACATGGCACAAGAAAACATCCACAAGCAGGAGCCGCTGCTCAGACAGGATCCAACTACTTTTCATATCAAACTAGAAGAATGAATTACAAATATGACAAAATAGGCTATCTAAATATATCAGCTGTATTTACAATTCAGTTTAGTTTTACAATTTAACCTAGTTAAAAATAGCTGTATTTACAGTTCAGTTTAGTTTTTACGATTTAACCTAGTTAAAGTTCACTCAGTCTACCTGACTTCAGAATAAATGTGGTCAGAAACTGAAAGATCTTACGTTGTACATCACTGTTATAATTCCCTCCCCCCAGGAGGTCACGTATAGTAAATGGTACATTTAAAAATCTTAAATTAGTCTCCAGTTCTTGTCTGGGCTGTACATGACGTTGACATTGCAATAGGAAGTGCTCAATTGTATCTGTTGTGCTGCAGGTGATGCATTGATCGGAGTCGCTCATGTTGAACCTATGGAGGTGGCTTCTGACACCAGCATGTCCTATTCTTAGTCGGGCAGCTGCGCACTCCAGTCTTCGAGACTTCAAACAGAGCCAAGGACGCAGTCTAGGTTCTGTCTCTTATACACATCTAGATGTGTATAAGAGACAGCTCTGACATAGTGCCTGTACTTTATTTTAACACTGTTATCACACTATAAACAACAAACATGAAATCGAGGCTAGGATAGAATAAATATATAATACAATGACAGAGCAGATAATTAAAGTTGAACAAAGCAAGATAATTTAGGGTTATTGACAGGTGGAATGCTTATATAAATTTAGTTTTAACAATACAAGGAAATAGGAATCAATGATTCATGTTTAAAGCAAAACAAAGCTAAAGAAAAATATATATATATTTTTTTTAATTGATGGCAAATACAAATATACAATGATTAATTTTATGAATAAAGCTGAGCAATACAAGAATTCTGACTGACTGGGCTAATAGCACAAAGAAAAGAATATAATAAATTTATAGAGGAAAAGGAATAATATTTAACATGTTACATGATTGTTACTGAATAGATTAATATTAATAAATAATGAATAAATTCAGGCCTAGGCTGGCTCACAAACCTACTCCTGCCTACAGCCTCTTCTCGTGAAGAGAAGAGGAGGGGGGAGGGGCGAGAAAGCCAGCCGGGTTCTTAGTGCCGGACGTACCCTTGGTTTATATACTCGCGGTATATATAGAAGTACAGTCCAGGCCCTGTTTGTAATTAATTCTAAACGATTACTTGCAAGTTAGCTTTTACACAATCAAGGACGTAAGACACTATAGGTGTTTACTCGATGAACGCGGCTGACTCTCTCCAATCAGTGCTTCTTCATAGACTGCCGCACAGCACACTAGCACCTTCCTAAACAAAAGATAGCTACGCACTAAATGAAAGAAAGGGGCATACCAGCGTCATGTTGGCAGCAAGCTGCGCCAGCAGGCCTCATTTGGTGGACTGAATTTTTAATTTGAAAGCAAAAGGCTTGGACAAAGTGCAGTTTCAAGTTAGTTGGAGTGCAAATTGCAGCCTTCAAAATATTAAAAATGTACATTTCTGCACAGATTTCAATGCTTTTAAGAATGACTCAGGCAAGAAATACTAGCTAAATAAATTTTAATTTGGATATAACCTTCACTTGAAAACAACAATTCAGTTTGGAGCACTCAGTTTCAGAGTGATGTTTATTGCCAAATGGAAATTTATTTAGCATTTATTTATAACATGAGAGATACTTTGAAGTTTCTCAATATTAACAGCATTGAAAACCATGCTGAATCGCATATTTTTTAGGCTCTTAAGGACTTGAAACTGCACTTTGTCCAGGTGTTTGGCTTTCTAATTCAAAATTCTCAACCAAGCTGGCTGCTGCAGCTGCTGGCACAGCTGAAAATATTTGAGCATAGAAAATTTCAGGTGGGCCATCACTAAAAATCCGAAATAGTGTTAAAAAATTAAATACATCGCATGAATTACAAAATCTGCATTTTAATATAAAATATTTCTTCCATCAGAATATTTCTTTCCTCAATGCAATGAAATTCCGTGGCACTTGAGTCTTAAAGTCTACGGAATTTGAACCTGATATTTAACTACAAAATCTAATCTCGTCTCCTATTTAGCCAACTATAGTGTCTGCTGCAGGTCTTTCTTGTAAGATTTATATCGCATCACAATTAATTCGAAATAAATTGTAGCCAAGTTCAAGCCAGGTAAATTTCGTCCTTAATTTCTAGACGAGAAATATAAAAATTATAAAATAAAAAGAAATCGTGCAAACTGTTCGATCGATGCACAATTCAATTAACGACAAATGATAATTGATCACAATGAAGTTAGAAAAGTTCATTTATGTATTTTAATATATAGAACAAATCAAGTCCTAAATTGCCATCGGTATTTTTTTCTTTTTTTAGAACGATTTTTTTCCATATCTTCATAGTCAAAAAACACCCTATAATTTGAACAGATTCAGTGTAATAGTCCAACGTTCTATTCACACATAATTACTTTGTCGCCATATTGAAATCTCATGGTGCAACGTATATACATTTAACATGCGTTAAGAAAATAAACTCACAAAGAAACTAAACTTTTATTTTTTTAGTAAAAACATTTGACGATAATTTGCAAGGAATAATCGTTCAACAACTTTTGTTGCAATAGAGGCCATGAATATTAGGGCAGGCTATCTATAGATTTTAAAATTTTAGACTATTGAAATAACGAAGCCCTATAAGTATCAAAACAGTTCTGCCTTGATGTATGTACTCTCGACAAGGTCAATAATATGCAGAGCTGGGCAGCGCTACTTAGAAATGTAGCGGCGCTACCGCTACCGCTACATGCTCTAAATGTAGCGGGCGCTACCGCTACCGCTACATGCTCTAAATGTAGCGGGCGCTACCGCTACCGCTACATGCTCTAAATGTAGCGGGCGCTACCGCTACCGCTACACCCATCTCTTATACACATCTAGATGTGTATAAGAGACAGATGTAGCGGTAGCGCTGTAGCTGCAAAACCTCGTATCGCTACTTAAATATGTAGCGGGCGCTACCGCTACCGCTACATTGCCTTAAATGTAGAGCCGCTACCGCTACCGCTACTGAAAATGTAGCGGCCGCTACATGTAGCGCGCTACTGCCCACCTCTGATAATATGTACCATCGACCAAAGTAAACGCCCGCGAACCGATAGCGACTGATGAAGCTTCTGATATTTGAGCGATGTTTTAGCGATATAGACTGATATTTCGACGATCTTTGTACACCAAGCTCTTTTATAACTGTTATCTGTTGCGTTTCATTAAAAATTACAATTTTGCATTGAAGGATCGAATTAATATTCGTAAGATATTGGACCATGAGCAGGACCATCGTTTCCCCATTCTGCGCATTTTCGTGGCATACGCACTCGACTTGACAATAAAACACCTGACAGAGCAGCAGAAATTTTCATTAGAGGAGGAACCCTTGAAGTTGACGGTAGCCTCGTCAATAAAATATGTAAATCTGAAGCATTTATGGCTGACAAATAATACGTTTGATAATGAAACTTAACCTCTTGGTCGCAGCTCCATGATAATGGTAATAATAATAATAGATGTTTCAGCCTTGATTAGGCCGTATGTCTATCGACGATTCTTAACATCGCAGAACATTCACAGCTTAATGCGGCTTCGAACACGCAACTCCCTGCTAAAATTCTGCTGTGTTTTACACAGCAGAATTTCTGTGTTTAACACAGAGCTCAGCTCTGTGCTGTGTTTAACACAGCACAGAGCTGGGCTCGAACCCGCACTTCATTGTTTCAATCATGGTTCTCTGAACCGAAGCCACTGGACCGCCCTTCTTTAGTGGCCAAAATGACTGTCTCGTGTCGTCGTGTAGTTCAATGCCCATATTTTAAAAAATAGATTTGCACGAAACGACGATTTATTGACGTCCGTCACAGTTAAATAATAATACCAGGATGACTTTTTGGTGGTGAATGACCGTCTAAAACTGGACAAAACTTTCAGGAACGATCTAATGAAATGAATTCAAAGGCAAGCAAACTAGAGTTAAACCATGGCTGAAACAATCCTTTCTTTATTGAAAAGTCACAAGATGGTAGAAAAAACTAGAAATTGACATTAGATCCAAGAAATTGCACTGTGCCGCCGAATGAATTGCAGTAGCGGCTCTTTTTCAACGCACCTGCAGAGGCAAAGGAGACGCAACTCGCTCCCGCGTCTGCCCAACCCGAAAGTTATAAATAAATGAAAAAAAAACGGTGGTTAAGCAAGGCACAAAGTAATCTCGAATGTTGAAGGGAAATGCTCGATCAAAGGTTATCAACGACAAAATTCGAGATAGCTGGAGACTCATCCCTTATGATGTCTCAGTCTCTGCTTTTGCCAGTCTTGTAGTATTGGGGCAATGCATGATGATGCTAGTGCAGGCCTTCAACGTCATGCTGACGATGTTTTTGTTATTAGTTTCCCGCATATTTGGTCATCCTGTAGGGCAACATGGGGCAGCGCGCCCCCCCCTTTTTTTAAACTAAATTTTTGATTAAGTTTTAATTGATACGAGGTGGTTCTTTGTTTTGTTTAAAGGTGCAACTAATGAGGAATGTATGATGTGAATTAGGCGCCTATAGAAATATTCAATTTTTAATGAAACACTATTTTGTAAAAAGTGTCAAAATGGGCCCATTGCCCCACCCCTGGGGCAATGGGCCCATGGGCTTGGGGCAAGGCGCCCACCCTTGGTCCCTTTACTACAATTACATAATTTTCGTTTAAAAATGATAAAAACAACACTTTACAGTTAAAAATAAGAAAAAATTTATTAAAAAAAAAGACAATCATTCATTTATTAGGAACTCAAAAAATCATGTCCTTGACATAAAAAAAATAAACCCTTGGCTTAAAAAATCTATCACTGACGTGAAGAAAAATATTTTATTGACATAAAAATATATATCCTTGACTTGAAAAATATATCCTTGCTATAAAAAATTCGTCCTGACATGAAAAAATGTATTTTTGACTAGAAAAAATATATTTAGTTGATCAGAAAAAAACTTCGTTCCAGTTTTGCCCATAATCCAGATATTATGTGCAGAGAATTCGTATTTAATCGTGATTTCAGCTAACACCATAAAAATTCATCAACTTTTGGCTCATTGAGTTTGCATCTGGCAGTGGTCGAGGACGCACGTAGTGTTTGCGGGTCCCAACTTTCTCACTTTTTACTATGCCGGTTTGACTTATCTCGCGAATTTTGTACCGAAACGATTTCAGTGAAAGGTTCAATGTTAGTGCAGTTCAATCAAAATTGTGCGAATAG
>NW_025947277.1:0-21905 GCF_000764305.2 Hyalella azteca | reverse complement strand
AATGTCGGTGAGGAAGAGGATCGGTCCAAGCACTGAACCCTGCGGGACTCCGCTTTTCACCTTCGCTTCTCTCGATTTCGAGTTTCCAATTGCGACAGCTTGTACTTTATCTGTAAGGAAGTTGTGGATCCACCTCAACAGGCTTCCTCCTACCCCAACACCCTCAGCTTTCTAAAGAGCACCCATGCTCAACTTTGTCAAAAGCTTTAGCAAAGTCTAGGTATACCACGTCAACACCAGCTCCCTCCTCTAGCTGGGCCACTAGACGGTGATGGTGCTCCAGTAACTGCGACAAAGTGCGTACAGTGAACCCTTGTGAACGATTACGATTTACTTGTGAACGATTACGAACCCTTGTGAACTATTTACTCCCTTGTGAACGATTACGCCGGAAACCATGTTGTCCGTTATTATACAGGTCTGCCTCTTCCATGTACCGGACAAGCCTCCTGACCACTACCTTCTCAAAAACCTTGATCACATGCGAGGTCAAGGTCACAGGTCTGTAATTTGGGGTCTGTCCCTCGCACCTCCTTTGTGGATTGGCTTCATCTACTACCTACTTTTAGGCCCTCGGGAATAATTCCCTCCATCATCGAGGCTTTCCAGAGCATTGTGAGCGGAGCCTTCAGTGCTCCAACACACTTCTTCAGCAACACTGCCGGAATTCCATCGGGTCCTGGTGCTGAGAACGTCACCAATTCTTTGATACTTATTTCCATGTCTTCTGGCCCAAACTCAATGTTCTCCAACCCTCTTCCGCCTGGTAGTTCCTGGAGAACTTCAATTTCATTCTCCTGTCTTGCGTAACGAGGGTTACCGAACACTGCTTCAAACTGTAATCCCAGTAACTCACACATACCCTTGTCATCTCCTACAAGGACATCGCTATCCTTCAGCGGACTCACTGGCGTCTTTATTTTCGCCTTGGACTGGGCGTATTTGAAAAAGTACTTCTGGTTTTCTCTGATCACCTCCACTACTCGTTCCTCGGCAGCTTGTTCTTCTATCCTATGGGAGTCCTGCAACCTGCGTTCAATTTCATTGTGCAAATCAATTAGTCTCTGTCTCCTCAGATCACTAGTGGATTCAGCTATTTCTTTATTCAAATGTGTGCGTTTTCTCATAAGGATTCGTCGGTCTCGCGGAATGCTGCGGACTTTGGATCCCGTTTTTCTCAGGGTATGACGCATACATACCTGCGCTAATTTCTCACAAAGTTTTGTGTAAAGTTCCTCCGTGCTCACATATGAATGTGAGCACGGTGCTCACATTCATCACGCCCCTCGTAACCCCCTCTCCCCCGCAGGAGGCGCGCAACGAGCGCCTGCTCACGACCCTCAACATCGACCAGGCGCTGGACGCGAGGGACGCCGTGGCCAAGGCCCTCTACAGCGCCCTCTTCAGGTGGCTCGTCCGCCGCACCAACGCCACCATCAGCGGCCACCGCGGCCACCCCGCCGCCTGCATCTCCGTCCTCGACATCTTCGGCTTTGAGACCTTCAAGGTAGATTAGGGAGTAGATGCAGGGGTAGATTAGGGGGGTGAGGTTAGATTAGGGGTGGTGAGGGTAGATTAGCGGTGGTGAGGGTAGATTAGCGGGGGTGAGGGTAGATTAGCCGGGGTGAGGGGTAGATTAGCGGTGGTAAGAAGTAGAATAGCGATGGTGAGAGGTAGATTAGCGGGGGGTAAGAGGTAGATTAGCGGTGGTAAGAGGTAGATTAGCGGTGGTGAGAGGTAGATTAGCGGTGGTGAGAGGTAGATTAGCGGTGGTGAGAGGTAGATTAGCGGTGGTGAGAGGTAGATTAGCGGGGGTAAGAGGTAGATTAGCGGTGGTGAGAGGTAGATTAACTGAAGCGAAAAATAAACTATCAGCGCATGTAGTACCTTAAACCCACCCTGGTTGATTAAAAAAATATTTTCTACCCAGCTTAAGTTTTTTCCTGTTCCTTTAGCACTCATATTTTCGCTTTGAGAAAGTGTAAAATGTACGAAGGGAAGTTTTCCACCATATCTATAATGTAAATAAGATAAAATGGAACTATTTTTAACGCATATTCTCATTTATGGAAAAAAGCGCTATTGTGCTCGTCATGTCCGTCCGTCCGTGACTGCCGTCCGTGACTTAACGTCACGGACGGACGAGAAAGTGCGCTCTCTGTCACTTACTGCAGTGAGTACTGATCAAATTTTTTATTTGTTGTACAGGAGAACAGCTGATAAATTTTTTTATTTATTGTGTAGGAGAACAGCTGATCAAATTTTTTATATGTTGTATAGGAGAACAGCTGATCAATTTTTTTTATTTATTGTGTAGGAGAACAGCTGATCAATTTTTTTTATTTATTGTGTAGGAGAACAGCTGATCTAATTTTTTATTTGTTCTCCAGGAGAACAGCTTCGAACAGCTCTGCATCAACTACGCTAACGAGAAACTTCAGTTCTATTTCAACAAGCACATCTTCAAGCTCGAGCAGCAGGAGTATGCCAAGGAGAAAATTGAGTGGCAAAACATTGAGTACCAGGTGGGTCAAGGCGGGGAAATACGTGGGTCATAACGACACACTTTCTTACTAACAACAGGAGAAAATTGAGTGGCAGAACATCGAGTACCAGGTGAGTCAAGGCGGGGACATACGTGGGTCATAATGACACACTTTCTTACTGACAACAGGAGAAAATTGAGTGGCAGAACATTGAGTATCAGGTGAGTCACGGCCGGGAAATGCGTGGGTCAAAATGACCAAATAATGACACACTTTCTTACTGACAACATGGGTAAAGAACGCACTCTGATACGGATTTATTTATACTTAAATCATTTATCCAACCCTTTGAAGAAATAAAGTATCGACTACGTATTTCAAAGGAATTCTTATCTTTGTTTTTGTGTAGGATAACCAGCCTGTTATCTCTCTTTGTGTAGGATAACCAGCCTGTTATTTCTATTTGTGTAGGATAACCAGCCTGTTATCTCTCTTTGTATAGGATAAACAGCCTGTTATTTCTATTTGTGTAGGATAACCAGCCTGTTATCTCTTGTTGTGTAGGATAAACAGCCTGTTATTTCTCTGTATGTAGGATAACCAGCCTGTTATCTCTCTTTGAACAGGATAACCAGCCTGTTATCTCTCTTTGTGTAGGATAACCAGTCTCTTATCTTTTGTTGTGTAGGATAACCAGCCTGTTATCTCTTGTTGTGTGCAAGATAACCAGCCTGTTATCTCTTTTTGTGTGCAAGATAACCAGCCTGTTATCTCTTTTTGTGTGCAAGATAACCAGCCTGTTATTTTTCTTTGTGTAGGATAACCAGTCTCTTATCTTTTGTTGTGTAGGATAACCAGCCTGTTATCTCTCTTTACGCAGGATAAACAGCCTGTTATCTCTCTTTGAACAGGATAACCAGCCTGTTATCTCTCTTTGTGCAGGATAACCAGCCTGTTATCTCTTGTTGTGTGCAGGATAACCAGCCTGTTATCTCTTGTTGTGTGCAGGATAACCAGCCTGTTATCTCTCTTTGTGCAGGATAACCAGCCTGTTATCTCTCGTTGTGTGCAAGATAACCAGCCTGTTACCTCTTTTTGTGTGCAAGATAACCAGCCTGTTATCTCTTTCTGTGTGCAATTATTTCTCTTTGTGTAGGATAACCAGTCTCTTATCTTTTGTTGTGTAGGATAACCAGCCTGTTATCTCTTTTTGTGCGCAAGATAACCAGCCTGTTATCTCTTGTTGTGCAGGATAACCAGCCTGTTATCTCTTTTTGTGTGCAGGATAACCAGCCTGTTATCGACCTGTTATCCCGTAAACCCGTGGGCATCATCCACCTGCTGGACGACGAGAGCAACTTCCCTAAGGCGAGCGACGTCTCCTTCCTCGAGAAGTGCCACTACAACCACGCCCTCAACGACCTCTACTCCAGGTGACGTGTGGCGTCCTTGTGTCCTATGACCTCCTGACGTGTGACGTGCCAGTGATGTGACCTTTTCCTATCTACCCTAGGTCTTCTAACTCTCCTACGACCTCTTCCCCTCCCGGCCGCGCATGTCCTATACACGGAGTTTGGTGTCCAGCACTAGACCGGCCTGGTTTTCTAACGCACCCCTAACGTACTTTAACGCCTCCCTAACTTTCCCTAACATCCCCAAACGCTCTTTAACGCCCCCAAAAGCCTTCCATCTTCCCCAAGCGCTCTCTAATGTCCTCTAACGTCCCCAAAGCGCCACCTAATGTCACCAAAGCGCCCCCTAACGCCCCCAAACGCCCCCTAACGTGCCAATAACGTCCCCTGCTGTCCCTAACGCCCCTTACGCTCCATTAAGTCACCCCTAAGACCTCCTCCCCCACAGGCCGCGCATGTCCTCCACGGAGTTCGGTGTCCAGCACTACGCCGGGCTGGTCTGGTACAGCGTCGACGGCTTCCTCGACAAGAACAGGGACACCCTCAGGAATGACGTCGTCGAGCTCCTTATATCCTCCAAGCTCAAGGTGGGGGCTTGTAGTAAGGTGGTCTGTGAGGTGGGGGCTTGTGAGGAGGTGGTCTGTGAGGTGGGGGCTTGTGAGGAGGTGGTCTGTGAGGGGTGGCTTGTGAGGAGGTGGTCTGTGAGGTGGTGGGACTTGTGAGGAGGTGGTCTGTGAGGTGGGGGCTTGTGAGGTGGGGGCTTGTGAGGAGGTGGTCTATGAGGTGTGGTGGGGCTTGTGAGGAGGTGGTCTGTGAGGTGGGGTCTTGCAAGGAGATGGTCTGTGAGATTGGGGGCTTGTGAGGAGGTGGTCTGTGAGGGGTGGCTTGTGAGGAGGTGGTCTTTGAGGAGGTGGCTTGTGAGGTACCTTAAAGGAAGCCTTCAGGAACGACGTGATCAAGCTCTTCCCACAAGGTTAAGATGGTGGGGGTCTTTTGAAGAGGTGTTTTGTGAGGTGCTTGGTAAGGTGATGCTCCTGAGGGCGTCTTGTGAGGAGGGGACATCGTGTGAATGATTCCTGTGAAGAGGAACGTAAAGAGGAGGTTCTTTGTTAAGGTATTGGGTTATTGGAGAGATGATATCGCGAATTTTTTAACTTTATATGGGGCCTGAGAGAGATGGCGCTGTGAGAGTGGACTACAGCTGTTGTCGGACATGTTAGTGACATTTGCCTCATGTTCCATGTCCACAGCTGGTGTCATACATGTTCCATGTCCACAGCTGGTGTCATACATGTTCCATGTCCACAGCTGGTGTCGGACATGTTCCTGGACGTGCGCACGGCTGGTGCAGAGAAGCAGACGCTCAACAAGAGCAACGGACGCTTCGTGACGATGAAGCCGCGCACGCCCACCGTCGCCGCGCGCTTCCATGACAGCCTGGCCAGCCTCACGGACTCCATGGCCAAGTACGTAGTGCGTGCAGTGCGTGCAGTGCAGTGGTGCGTGCTGTGCTTCCATGACAGCCTGGCCAGCCTCACGGACTCCATGGCCAAGTACGTAGTGCGTGCAGTGCGTGCAGTGGTGCGTGCTGTGCTTCCATGACAGCCTGGCCAGCCTCACGGACTCCATGGCCAAGTACGTAGTGCGTGCTGTGCGTGCAGTGCGTGCTGTGCGTGCTGTGCTTCCATGACAGCCTAGCCAGCCTCACGGACTCCATGGTCAAGTACGTAGTGCGTGCAGTGCGTGTGCAGTGCGTGCAGTAGCGCTTTGTTCGTGCAGGGCATGCTGAGGTCCGTAGTGCGTTCAGTGGTACGTAGTTTTTGTGGCAAATGAACAGTGTATTACACGATGCATAAAATGAACACGATGCATATAAAATGTACGAAATATTGTGCATACGGTGCAAAATGCATGATGAACTGATACATTTTTTGGCCGAAGAAACTCGTGATTCATTCGGTGCAGCAAGCTTTGAAATATTAATATGAAATATATGAAAATATGAAATATATTGAAAATATGACACACCCAAAATTGATCATGCATGCATGTTTATTCTATGCATCAGATGCAACCCATGGTTCATACGGTGCATCAAGCCTAACACGGAGAAGGCGCCCCTCAAGCTGGACATGCCGTGTGTGCTGGAGCAGCTCAGGTACTCCGGCATGCTGGACACCATCAGGATACGGCAGCTGGGATATCCTGTGAGGCTGTCCTACGGGGCCTTCGCTGCACGCTTCCGGTGCCTCGTGCCTGGACAAGTGCCTAGAGTGAGTTAAGGGCCTGGAGTGAGTCTAGTGACTAGAGTGAGTCAAGTGCCTAGAGTGAGTTAAGGGCCTGGTGCCAGGACAAGTGCCTAGAGTGAGTCTAGTGCCTAGAGTGAGTCTAGTGACTGGAGTGAGTCTAGTGACTGGAGTGAGTCAAGTTTCAGGAGTGAGGCTAGTGACTAGAGTGAGTAGAGTGTCTGGACAAGTGCCTAGAGTGAGTCTAGTGCCTGGACAAGTGCCTAGAGTGAATCTAGTGCCTAAAGTGAGTCTAGTGCCTAGAGTGAGTCAAGTGCCTCGGGAAGGGTTGGGTGCCAAGCATGGGGGCTAGGTGCCCAGAGTGGGCTAGATTAGTTGTCTAGGTACGCTCCACAACATTCCACTGCCAAGTGCACATGTTACGGGTGCCATAATAATAATAATAGCGGTTTCAGCGTTTATTAGGCTGTAGGCCTGTCGCCGATTCTTAACAGTGCAGAACATCCACCGCATGTTGCGGGCTTGAACTCGCAACTCACTGCTTCAAAATTTCTTTGCTTAACCGCCCGGCCTACTTGCCAATTCTGACCAGAAACTGGCGCACAGAGCTGGGATCGAACCCGCGCCTCCCTGCGCCAATCCTAGTACTCTGGGCCTAAACTTTCAAAAAAAGTTAAGAGATCGTAAGTTCGTCCGCCAATCATTGACGGCCTTTCAAGCCAAATCCACCAATTATAGACAAGAAATTTGAGCGTAAGTACTTACGTTCACTTAGCGAGTTTTGAAAGTATGGCCCCTGCTGCACTCTAACCACTGGGCCACCCTGCGCCCATAAGGCAGTACCTGCGACTGTATTTTTCCACCTTGATTTCCTGAGTGGAGTTAATTAGATTATTTTCACCCGATCTTCTTTCTCTACGATCCATGTCAAGACATTTAATCTGATCACTCTGCTCCCACCACCATTTATCGATGAATATAATTGATGAATGCCCCTGTGCCCCCCAGGGCGCCCCCCCTCAGGAGATCTGTCGCGTGGTGCTCCAGAAGTCCGTCTACAGCCCCGGGGCCTTCCAGCTCGGTGCTACTAAGGTTAGTTTCAAGTATATTAATAAATAAATTGCATGAAATTTAATATGATATATTTTATGCTATAACAATTTTATATGTATGATATGATGAAATGTAATATGATAAGAATACGTACACATGCACTGTTGTCTTTAACAGTTGAAAAAATATGAATAAATACATTATTAACTAATATCTGAACAACAGAACATCCTTTGACTTGACATGCATGCGGGCAGGAGTTACAAACTTTTGCTTACAAAAAAGCTTGCGTAGAAAAATTGTAGAAATAAACTTGAAGCGAAAAAGTAAAAATAAAACAAGGAAAGGAATGCAAGAAATGACTTCTGATTACGTATATTTATGAGAGGCATTTAATATAAGCCAACCAAGGTTGAAATTCTTCTTCAGCGTAACTCCTATTATTGTTGTTGTAGATATATAGGCCTACTAATAGCAGGATTGTGCTATTATTTCACCTGGAGAATGTATTTTATTGAAAATTATCTCAATATTATTATATTATATTATATTATATTATTTTATAATATATTACATTATAATTATTATAACTTATTTAATAATACATTCGGTTATTTTGTACTTTCTACGTGCAATAAATATATTTTACGTGCAATAAATATATTTTAAAATCAAGGTAGTTTACTTAATAAATTATCTTGTCGATGAAAGAGAAGCGAGGCGGGCTCAACATTTTTTCTGTGGTGTGGTGCAGTGTGGTGCTGGTGCAGAAACTGGTGCGCGGACACCTCGCCAGGAGGAGGTGCGTTGTGGTGTGGTGTGGTGTGGTGTGGTGTGGTGCTGGTGTGGTGTGGTGCGTTGTGGTGTGGTGTGGTGTGTGGTGTGGTGCTGGTGCAGAAACTGGTGCGCGGACACCTCGCCAGGAGGAGGTGGGTTGTGGTGTGGTGTGGTGTGGTGGTGTGGTGTGGTGCGGTGTGGTGTAGTGTGGTGTGGTGGTGAGGTGTGGTGTGGTGTGGTGTGGCGTTATGCGGTATAGCGTGGTTGTAATGTTAAGCATTTCAAAATGGAGATCTGGACATCATAAATTTTAACATCTTCCTTATAAGCCTATCAACCCTCGGGTTCGTTGTCATCACAACCGAATAGACCGACTACAAGGTAGAAAAAATCGTGATATTGTTCTCGTTGTTCCCTTGACCAGGAACGAATACCACACATGAACAAATTTTACTCTGACCATTAGGCAGCCATCATCCAGAGCCCACATTGTAAAACTTCTACTGTTTGATGTCAAAATGGGAGTTGTTAACTGCCCTGGGGGAATTTACGCAAAATATAACGACCCGCAGAAGGCGGGTGTCTTAAGGATTGCTGGTGGTATGGTGTTGTGTGATGAAGTTTCGTGAGGTCAGGTTTATGATGGATCGCAAATATTTTTGATATTACGGACACAACATCTCTGATCGCAAATATTTTTGATATTATAGCCCCTAATCCCCCAAAATACCCCATATCCTCACCCCCATGCCCCGCCTCCCCCGACAGGCTGGCGACGCAGCGGGCGGCGGCGGTGAAGATCCAGGCGGCCGTGCGCATGCATCAGGCGCGGCGCCGCTACCGCGCACTGCGCGCAGGCGTCGTCAAGGCGCAGGCGCTCGTCAAGGGGCGCCATACGCGCCGACGCTACCACAAGCTTAAGGTCTGTCCTTAGTGCTGTCCTTAGAGCTCTTAAATGCCCCTTTTTACTCCTTATCCCCCTTAATGTCTTTATGATATTGAAATTGTACGTAAGTTATGGAAATACGTGAAAAATTTCTAATTTTTAAAATTCCTCATTCCTCTCGCTATTATTTATCTTATTAATAAGTCTTATTATTTATCATTATATTATCTATTTTTTTTTGTCTTTTTTGAGCATTTTCTCAGTTAAGGGAAAAAGCGCTATTGTGCTCGTCATGTCCGTCCGTTCGTCCGTCCATCCGTCTGTCCGTCTGTCTGTCCGTGACTTCCTATTTTCCTTGAGTACTGAGTTATATTTTTTATCATTTATGTTATTTACCATTTGTCTTATCTATCAATTATATTATCTATAATTTGTCGTCCTCTCTTTCCCTGCTTCTGAAGGAGGAGATGATGCGCAGGAAGCGTGCAGCAGCAGCGAGTGCAGCACGTGCAGCAGCTGCAGCAGGCGGGCAGCAGCAGCAGCAGCGCGCTGTGGCTGCGGTCAACCACCTGGACGTGCCGGCCGAGCTCGCCTTCGTCTTCAGCAAGACCAAGGGTAGGGGGGGGGTCTTGGGGGGTCTTAGAGGGAGTAAGAGGTCTTGGGGGGTCTTGGGGGATGAAGGGGACTTGAGGGAGTCAGGAGGAAGAGTGGACCAGCAACAAGGTCCAAGGCCATACTTTCAAAACTCGCTAAGTTAACGTAAGTACTTACGCTCGATTTTTTTCTCTATGATTGGTGGATTTTGCTTGACAGGCCGTCAATGATTGGCTGATGAACTTACGATCTATTAACTTTTTTTGAAAGTATAGGCCCAGACAGGTACTTTCAAAACATTGCTAAGGCTCGTTAGCGGCTTAAGTGCAGCGTAAGTCCGCTAAGTGCGCGTAGCTCGAAAAGATGGTACCTTCAAAACTTTATGAGGTACGTTACGTGCAATAAGATGAACGTAACTTTGCGCCGATTCAAAGGTCGCGAAAGTGGAGTAACGATCAACTTTTGAGTGAGTGAAGCGATTGGTTATCATTTAGTTACTAATGTCTAGTCTCTAATAATGTGTGGACTAGTGTATCATACTAGTGTGTAGACTCTAGTATCATTTTAAGGTAAATACTCTAATTTTTAGTTAGAAAAATATCCTTATTTTACCATTTAGAAAAGTTTATTAGTCATGCATTTAATGAATTTTCTCTTAGTATATGTCAACAGAAAACGAATCTGACGGGTGAATTTGAAAACGGATTCACAAAAATTCTATTCCCGTTGTTCATTATGTCATATTAATCATTAAATACTACTTTTACTATCTTGAAACTGCATTTGTCATTAAAATTTTAGATTAAAAGCCTCAAAAATTCTTTAATAAGAGCCAAAAGGTTTAAAATAACTGAACACAGTATCATGGCGTCATGAGACTCGTAACGTAAACAAAGGATGTAAGCCAGCTTGTGATTGGCTGATATGCAACGTGGTTTGAAGGTACTCTCTTAGCCAAGTCGGTCGTACGAAAGTTTTGAAGGTGCCAAAAGTCGCTGATCGTACTCTAGACGTATCTTCTTGAGCTGCAACCACACGCCCATTACTCACCTCACCCCCCGGCACCAGCCACACGCCTATTACTCACCGCAACCCCCGGCACCAGCCACACGCCCATTACTCACCGCTCCAGCCACACGCCAATTACTCACCGCCCGGCACCAGCCACACGCCCATTACTCACCGCCCGGCACCAGCCACACGCCCATTACTCACCGCCCGGCACCAGCCACACGCCCATTACTCACCGCAACCCCCGGCACTAGCCACACGCCCATTACTCACCTATTACCCTCACAAGTCCCCGCCAGGTGCCGTGGGGATTGCGATGCTGCAAGTGCAGAACCTCAGTGCGGCTCGTGACGGCGTGAGGTGTGTAGTGCGCCGTTCTCTGCTCCTATAAAGTAAAATTTGGTGCACGTTTCGGCGGCGAGTTATAAGTTTCCGTGGCCATTAGCATCTATTTTGAAAACTTTTACCATTTCGATTGCTGCTACCGTTTTGAAAGTTCTCACCATTGGACAGTTGTTACTGTTTAGGATGTTCTCACCATTTTGATAATTGCTACTGTTATGAAAGTTTTGGCCGGTTCGTTTTTTAATACTGTTTTTAAAGTTCCTACCGTTTCGAAAGTTGTTACTGTTCTGATGAAATATCTAAATGGATATTCATGGGCGCCAGTATCTGTAAAATGTAACAGATCAATATATAATTTTACGTCTAAAATTGATAAAAATTTATCAATGTAACATATTATCTACTTGGCATCAGTCTGTCAGATATCTGTTTTATGTGGCGTTTCGTGATTTCTGTCTGTTAACTATGATGTTCTGTAACTTTTGTCACTTAGTCTGTCTGAGGTTCAAGAAGTTTTAATTGATGCCAGCAAAATGTGATAATCTCGAACCATCTTTATGGCTGCCAGAAGGTAATTTTCCAGAATTTCGTACAAGTTTCGCTGGTCGTAAGCTTTGCACGTGAAATGAGCGTAAGCATTTACACTCAAAGACCCGTATATAGCTCACCATTTTATTTAATTTTCGTACCTGTAGCTTGCGTACATACGTACAATCGTACGGTGTACATAAGGCAACGCAGTCACTCTTAAATTCTTTCGTGAACATATCGACACATCGGTGCACGGTTATAGTCTTTATTGGAATCGCAAATTTAATATCATTATGCATGATCACGTATGTATCCACTGATTTCACTGTATTTCGTAATTTAATTATACTAACTGTGTTCATAATTTCCATTAAAAACTACTATTCGTCTTTAATTATTATTAGTCAGTTTAGGGTTATCAGTATTTATTAGTTACATTCATTTATCAATCGTCAAATTATATTACGGTTTGCGCGAGTTTTTCATGCACTTAGACCTTCTGAGATATACTACCAGAAAATATTTTAGTTATTGATTACGTCGTTGTTATTGCACTGTGTATTGTATTTATTGAAAGCAACGTTTTAAAGTTATTGCAATTAATCCGCTTCATCGCCTCCAAGTGTGCTGGAATGTCGCTGAAATCGCAAATTTTTTGCCTCGAACGCCGCTTACTTTTTTTCTAACTCGAACGCCACGTACATTTTTTTCAATTTTTATGCTTCGAACTCCACGTTAATTTTTTTTTTTTTTTGCCTCGAACGCCACGTTAATTTTTATTTTCATCGAGCGCCGTGCGTGCTATATGCAAACGACTTCGCTCTATATGCGCAACGTTCGCGCGCTCTCTGCGCCATGCGCAACGTTCAAGTTGTCACGAAGTTCGATTCGATTTTTACGGTCACGATCGCCTCGCGGCTTCCGAATGTATTTAAAAAAACTTTTTTGGTGAAAAATTTATTTTCCTTTCTCCGTGACGGGTACGGGTATTTGGAGGTAATTTTTACCTGAATGTTGCATTAATTCACTTGCGTGAATGTTGCGTTTATTCAGTGAGCGTTTTGAATGTTGCGTTTATTTAATTTAAGTTTATTTAATTTAATTAAATTATTTTATTTTGAATGTTGCGGCTTTAATCAAACATTGATGCACTTTTCGCATATAGTCGGTCATCCTGACCGAGTTTTCCACGTCGCTTTCTGCTTGTGTTGCGAGTCAAATAATGTCTCTATTTTCAACAATATTGCCCACTTATTTTTCTGAGTATAGTTTACAACGATGATGATCTTTCATTCTCCGACACTCGCTTCTCTATGTATACACACACACTTACACAGTCACGCACATATAGACACAGTCACGTACACACACAGTCACACACACACACAATAACATACACTCACAGTCACACACACTCACACGGTCAAGCACACGTACACACAGTCACAGACACACACAGTCACACACACACATTGAAACACACACTCGCAGTCACACAAAGTCACGCATACATACACACAGACGCCCACACACACAGTCACAGACACACACAGTCACACACACACATTTCTGTGTGATCTGCGAATTCTGTGTGATCTGCGAATTCTGTGTGGTCTGCGAATTCTGTGTGATCTGTGAATTCTGTAGTGTGATCTGCAAATCTGTGTGATCTGTGAATTCTGTGTGATCTGCAAATCTGTGTGATCTGAAGGCTCAAGCGCCATGCAGTCCGCGTTGTGCCGAACCTCGCGGTTTTTAACTCTTACTAATTGCCTAATGAACGCTCTCGTATAAGGGTCAAAAAGTTGAACAAGTTGTTCTTACTGTTGGGATTCAAAAATTAAATACACCCATAAAATTGGAAAAAAATGATTATTAAATAAGCAATGAATGCTTTCATGCCAATATTTTTTTCTAGGATTAACGACATTCAGACACCGCATATCCTATTTAAGCTTTCTTTTCGACTAGAATACCAGTAACTAGCTAGATAACTAGTAAATAGTAACTATCTAGATAACTACTAAAATAACTAGATAAATATCAACTAACTAGATAACTACAAACTAACTATAGATAACTACTAACTAACTAGATAACTAACTAGATAAATAGTAGCTAACTAGATAAATAGGAACTAACCTGATCAGTAGTAATTAACTATCGCCCGTATTTCTTCACATGTTAACAGCTTTCCTATCTGTTAACCGCTGTTGTTTCTATCTTTGAACAAAAGAACAGATCTCACCACGTGCGTTAGCAGCCGTCCTGCGCTCGGATGCTCCACGCTTTCAGTTTTTGCCGCACGCGTCTGCAAAAATTTTACGGCCTTGCCGCTTGCATCTGGAGGCGGGATTTTTAGGCCGCGTTTGCTAGAATTTTTCGGTCTTGTTTACATTTTCTAGTCTACCCTTTGAGCCTGGAATGCGGCTAGAATTTTTCGGTCTTGTTTACATTTTCTAGTTTTCCCTTTGAGCCTGGAATGCGCAGCGCATTTTATTTGCCGGCAACCGGAATGCGAAGATGGTACCGCATTTAGTTGCTAAAATCAAATATTCTCCTAATAAAATTTAAAAAAGATTATATTTTATATTTAGATTATCGAAAAATTTATTGAGAAAGAAATTCAACTCTTATAAAATTTATTTCTTTTTGATTTAACCAAAATTTTCACTTAATTAATTTTACGAAGCGAACACAGTTTTCTTCAAATTAATTTTTGCTTCCATCGCTTGTTATTTACTACGTTTTCAATTAAACTTGAGCATTTTAACTGTGCACACTTGTAACCATGATTCGATGCAGATTATTTATTCATAATCGCATATAAATATGATGGTTTTATTCATCTTTTAGTCAAATTTAGTGTGTATTCATGTTTTTGTGCAAATTAGTTCTTATATCAGTGGTTTTCCGCAATCGAAAGCAAATTCGATTAATTATTATTTTTAATAATTATTTATTATTCGATTAATTATTGTTTTTACTTAAAAATTTAAAAACAAAATTAAAGGCCAAGCAAATTCGGAGCGTTATAGATTCAATTGAAACATTTTGTTGACCCTCCCTATTATCAGTTTATAAATGTTTAGAACACAATTAAGTACAATCTGTATAGTGAAAATAATACTACTTCTACTAACCTACTCCAACACCACATACGCGCAGGAGTTAATAATATAATAATAAGTATACTTATTATTATTAAAATTATTATTATTATTATTATTATTATTATTAACTGCAACATACACCTATCATTATTAACTCTAACGCCACCTATAAGCACTGGAGTTAATAATAAAAACCATAAGTATCATAGTTAAGTATAATGATTAATTTTCCCTAATAATTGTAATGCTGTAGTTAATAAATAATGATTATGTTGAACAGACTGGCAAGCCCCCCACGGCGACCGCCACATCACCAAGGCGGGGAGCGTGCGCCCCCAGCTCATGGGGCACTCCCTGCCCCCCGACCTCGACTTCTACCCCTTCACTAAGTTCACCAACGTCTACTTCAAGGTTTGTTTGTACGCCTACATCTACTTTAAGGTTTGTTTGTACGCCAACGTCTAGTTTAAGGTGTGTTTGTACACCAAGGGCCATTTTCTCTGGCCCGGGAAAGACAATTCTATATTTCATTTTTTTGCAAAAATTTTTCATTATAGACTCACTCGAATATTCTTGAACTCGAGTAACGCAACAAAACCATTTGTTATTTTATCGTTCATATATCCACCTCCCAGTCGAACCTCCTTTACCTCTTCACATCTATTCATTTGGCTCCCAAATAATTTTTGGGAGCAAATGAAGGGGATCTGTGGAGCATTAAGTGGTCATCCATTCATCGCACATATTGAATCTTTTACGACATTTCTATTCGCCTGGCTGAAATAATTCACTATTATTATTTATTTACTTATTCATTTTATTGAACCAGTCACAGCCGTGGGATACGAAGCGAAAGCCTATAATTCGCGCGACGTTCCTGTCAAGATTTATTATTTAAAAAATCCAAAATAAGAGTATTGAAGATTAATTAATACATATTAATTAAAATTATTATTATTATTATTATATTTATTAATTTATACCCCCCACAGTCGCACCTATGGAGGATGAAGAGAGAGCCTATCCGTACTTCGTTCCTGTCAAAATTTATTATTTAAACAATCCAAAAAAACAATAAAAAATATTGAAGATTAATTCATATACAGTACATTAATTATAATTATTAATACCGTTATTAATTAAACCCAACAGTCGCACCTATGGGGTATAAAGAGAGAGCCTATCCGTACCCCGTTCCTGTTAAGATTTATTATCTAAAAAGTTTAATATAAGAGCATTGAAGATTGATTCATACACATTAATAATTATTATTATTTTTATCATATTTATTAATTTATACCACCACAGTCGAACCTATGGGGGATGAAGAGAGAGCCTATCCGTACTCCGTTCCTGTTAAGATTTATTATTTAAAATAAGAATATTGAAGATTAATTCATACACATTAATACCGTAATTGTTATTATTTTAATTATTATTATTAATTTATAACCCCGCAGTCGCACCTATGGGGCATGAAGAGGGAGCCTATCCGCACCCCGTTCCTAGCGAAGGCCCGGGATGCGGACTACAGCGACTCCCTGGCGGTCTTCAAACTCATCCTGCGCTTCATGAACGACACGTCCCTTGCTGGGACCAGGGAGACCGTCCTAGCTGACTACATCGTCAATAAGGTACGTCCCTTGCTGGGACCAGGGAGACCGTCCTAGCTGACTACATCGTCAATAAGGTACGTCCCTTGCTGGGACCAGGGAGACCGTCCTAGCTGACTACATCGTCAATAAGGTGAAATTTCTATCCCAAAAGGCTTACAAATTATATTTTCCCCAAGGCACTTTTCTATATTTTTCCCAAGGTCTTTTTTATATTTTCCCTAAGGCCATTTTTATTGCATTTTCTCATTTATGGAAAAATGCACTATTGTGCTCGCCATGTCCATCTGTCCGTCCGCCTGTCTGTCCCTCCGTGACTTCACGTTTATGTCGACGACAAAATGCGCTCTCTGTCAATCACTGCAGTGAGTACTGAGTTACATTTTTTATATTTTCCCCAAGCCCTTGTTTTATATTTTCCCCAAGGGCCTTTTTTTATATTTTCCCCAAGGCCCTTTTTTATATTTTCCCCAAGGCCCTTTTTAATATTTTCCCCAAGGCCTTTTTTTATATTTTCTCCAAGGCACTTTTTCTATATTTTCCCCGAGGCCCTTTTTTATATTTTCCCCAAGGACTTTTGTATATTCTCCCCAGGGGCCTGTTTTATATCGCCAAGGGCCAATTATTATATTTAATAAACGATAACAAATTCTATCTCCCCCCCAGGGCATCACCAACGAGGACCTGCGAGACGAGATCCTGTGTCAGCTCTGCAACCAAACCTGGCGTAACGACAACCAAGCGAACGCTGAGCGCGGCTGGCTGCTGCTAACTAACTGCCTCTCCTGCTTCCCTCCATCACCTACGCTATATAATTACCTTCTCAAGTGAGTGGTATTACCTTGTGGTACGTGGTATAATTACCTCCTCATGTAAGTAATATTACCATGTGTTACGTGCTGCCATTACCTTCACAAGTACGTGGTATCACTTTGCGATTATCTGTTATGTGCTGCCATTGCCATTACGAGTACCTCCACACGAGGGTGGTATTAGTATTACTTGACCTCCTACACACTTCACGATTACCTACGCAAGTAGCGATAATACCGCGTATGTATTACTTGAGCTTCAATTATTAATATTGCTATTAATAATATTGTTATTAATATTATTATTAATATTGCTCCTACTCTCCTATACTCCTATGCGTGCAAGATTCCTCCAGGTACATGACTGAAAAATTTCCCAGAGTTGTCCATGCATTCCTCCTCCTCCCCATCCTTTCTCCCCAAGTATATGACGGACCCCTCCCCCCAGGGGTTCGGCCCTTACACCCATTTTATCCCCTTCCTCCCCTTGTTATACCCTCTCCTCCCCATTCCCCCCCAGGTAGGTGACGGACCACGCCCCCCCAGGGTACGGGGCACCTCTAACGCCCTTTTTATCCCCTCTTATACCTCATTCCTCCCCCTCCCCCCCAGGTACGTGACGGACCACGCCCACCCCCCTCAGGGTACGGGGCACCTTTAACGCCCATTTTATCCCCTCTTATACCTCATTCCTCCCCATTCCTCCCCAGGTACGTGCCTCTTTTTATCCCCTTGTTATCCCCCCATTCCTTCCCAGCTACGTGACGGACCATGCCCCCCCCCCGGGGTACGGGGCACCCTTAACGCCCTTTTTATCCCCTTGTATACCTCATTCCTCCCCATTCCCCCCCCAGGTACGTGACGGACCACGCCCCCCCAGGGTACGGGGCACTGTGCCAGGGTAAGCTGCTGTCGGCGCAGGCGCGCAGTGACGGCGTCGCGCGCACGTTCCCGCCCAGCGCGCTCGAGTGGCGCACTAACACGCGCAGGGGCAAGATGGCGCTCGAGGCCTTCTGTCCTGATGGTTCGTTATCTTTTATTATTTAATATTTCATTTTATTATTTCTTATTTTATTTTATTATTTCTTATTTCATTTATTTACTTATTATTTCATTTTAATATTTCTTTTTTCACTTTATTATTTATTATTTAATTTTATTATTATTTTTTTCACTTTATTATTTATTATTCAATTCTATTATTTCTTATTTCATTTTATTATTTCTCATTTCACTTAATTATTTATTATTTAATTTTATTATTTTTTTTCATTTTATCTATTCATTTTATTCATTATTTCATTTTTATTCATTTTATCTATTATTTCATTTTATCTATTCAATTCTATTATTTCTTATTTAATTTTATTATTTCTCATTTCACTTTATTATTTATTATTTCATTTTATTATTTCCTATTTCATTTGATTACTTATTATTTCATTTCATTATTCTTATTTCATTTAATGACTTATTTTTTCATTGTATTATTCTATTAATCAGTAATCGTGAATTAGAGATACGCTTCGGTATGCCTCAGATAAATGGGACGCCTGTCGGAGACCACCACTGCCGTGCTTCGAATGGACTATCATGATCCCTTCCCTGAAGAACGTAGCCTACAAGACACCTTGACTGTAACGTTATCAGCCGCACGCCACCAGACCGACCACATCCATTGAATTAGATCAATCAGTCCACAGGAAAATAAGCCTGACGTAGAATTGCCCAGCGTCGTCTGCCAATATGCGAAAAAAATTCTGCATATGTAGGCCATTCGTAGGACGATAAATTTTGGAACAGAACTATGCTTTCTGAAACCTAACCTCAGATGCTGTGAGCTAAAAGTTAAAAAAGTACCCATTAGTTCTGTTCCAAAATTTATCGTCCTACGAGTGGCCGTTCAACCGTAGGCTGATTCGACACACGGGACAGATACGGACGGGTCCGGCGCGCTCCGGTCAAAAGATGCAATTTTTTTCGCGTATTGGCAGACGACGCTGGGCCATTCTACGTCAGGCTATTTTCCTGTGGGCTGATTGATCTAATTCAATGGATGTGGTCGGTCTGGTGGCGTGCGGCTGATAATGTTACAGTCAAGAAGTGTTGTAGGCTACGTTCTTCAGGGAAGGGATCATGATAGTCCATTAGATGCAAGGCAGTGGTGGTCTCCGACAGGCGTCCCGAACCCCCCTATACCCCCGTGTCCTCTTGTACCTCCCTATACCCACGTTCCCCCGCGTACCTCCCTATACCCTCATGCCTCCCCTTATACCCCCAGGCAAGTCCACGGTGGTCGAGGTGGACTCGTGGACGACGGGGTCTGAGTTCGCGGGGGCGGCGCTACAGGCGCGCGGTATCGAGTCGAGCAGCAGCGGCTGGACGGTGGCGCTCGCCGAGCACGAGCGCCTCTACGAGCTGCCGGGCGAGGAGTACGTGCTCGACCTCGTCGTCCAGAGGGAGCTGCCACCAGCCTTCCCTGCTAGGGCGTCGCCTGCCCTGAGGAATGGTGAGTGCCATGAGGAATGGTGAGTGTCATGAGGAATGGTGAGTGTCATGAGGAATGGCGAGTGTCATGAGGAATGATGAGTGTCATGAGGAATGGTGAGTGTCATGAGGAATGATGAGGGTGTGCTGAGGAATGGTGAGTGCCATGAGGAATGGTGAGTGTGTTCTGAGGAATGGTGAGTGAATTCACATCATATTGAGAAGAGGTGAACATGGCGATGCATTCCAATAGTGATGAATGACGAATAATGCATTCCAATATAACGAATAAAGATGAATTAAAAAATTACAAATAACGCAATAAATAACAAAGTTATTCATGCCGTCCTCAGGGCCGGCGTCTGAGGGCGTGAGCGACGCGGGGGCGGCGCCCTTCACTGAGTCGCCTGTTGTCGCCCGCAGGTGAGACCATATATATAGTTAATTGTTCAATTGTATAATTAATAATTATTAATAGTAATGATAATTAATGATAATTAACGATAATTATTTTAATGATATTTTTAATTATTATTAATTATTTTAATTATATTTCTTCGTGATTTATTTATTTCGTAATTAAATATATTATATATACGTTTCCAATTTTGGAACATTTTTTAAACCAATTTGAAAAAAATTCATATTAAAATTATTTAGTTTTTCGCGTCTTGAAGAATATGTTTGTAAAGTCTTTCTATTTTAGAGCTTTATATGTCCCGCATACAAGATAACACATGATATTCATTTATATTGATAATTGATAAGTTCATAAACTTGTCTATTAGCTGATACGTGCTTGTTTGTTCTTGACTGAACGTTATTACCAGCAAAACAAAACTCACACAGTAATAGGATGGCTGTTGTTTTCAACATATTATGTTTCAACATATCTTTCATTTTCAACATGTATTTTTCAACATGTACGTTATTTTAAACATATTTTTCAACATGCCTATTATTTTCAACATATTATTTTTCAACATGTCTGTTATTTTCAACGTATTATTTTTAAACATCTCTGTTATTTCCAACATGTTATTCATGTTTTTAATACCTCCCCAACGCCCCCCCCCCCAGGGCGCGCTCGCCCCCCGCGCTGACGCGCAAGCTGTCGCGCGAGGCGCTCGAGGCGCACGACAAGGTGATGACGTCAGCACCTGACAGCGGCGCCGAGGAGCAGGCGTCAGGTGCGTGTGGCTGACGAGTGGCTGTTGTGTGGCTGACATGTGTGACACGTAGACAGGTGCGTGTGGCTGACGTCAGGTGCGTGTGGCTGACGAGTGGCTGTTGTGTGGCTGACATGTGTGACACTTAGACAGGTGCGTTGCACGTATACTGTGGCACTTGGTTTGCTGCTGGCGCTTTTTTAGCGCATTTTATCATTTATGGAAAAAAGGCGCTATTGTGCTCGTCTGTCCGTCCGTCTGTCCGTCTGTCTGTCCGTCCGTGACTTCACGTTTTCGTCGACGAGAAAATGCGCTCTCTGTCACTCACTGCAGTGAGTACCGAGTTATATTTTTTTAATCACTTATCACGTGGAGGGAGCGTCATAATGCAGAGTGTCGATCGTTGTGCATATCATCAGGTCGCTTATTGCTGGCCGTTGAGGCACTGAAGGCGTTGCGCTGTGAATAATAAATATAGCCCGTGCACTTTATTACTTGAGCTGAAGTATATGATGGGTCTTTTAGTTGCTGTAGCCGTAGTAGTCTTCGTCGCTGAATTCTTCTCGTAGACCATGAAATCTCAGTCTGTTGTTGATCAAATTGTAGAAGTAGTAGATGCTGCGGAGCTTTACATCTTCGGAAACTTCCCCTACACAGGATTCTGTGCGGTCACTGACATAAGTCACTCAATAATCACTTTGCTAACAGTTCGGGTGCGCCACTGTACGAGGTTGCTTATGTGGGCACCTCTTATATGAATGGGAATTAAATAGACCTTGTGGTTGGTTCGGTTCTAGCGTTATCCGAGAATATTGAGGAACAGCGTAAACGATTGTAATATATTATTTAGGATTATAGTTCGGCTTATATTTAAGGATAATCTAAGTTTATAAGTTGGAGCTTTAACATTGATGTCTTCGGCGTCCAGTTGGAGTATGTCTATAGAGTGTATCTTCTACTCTGACGATAATTTAGGGTTACTGTCCTGATTGATATGGACAGGATTAAGGGCTTACACACGACTGTTCTCGGCCCAAGACTGAAGTTAATCGCTTGAGACAGAGCTTCTATATAGCTTCGCTATTTGACGTCACCAAGGGCGTGACTTAATAAACAAGGAAGGCATATACAAGGGAATGTTTACGAAGATATCGCAATGAAGGAGATTATCTTGCAACAAGGAAGATATTGAAGAGTAAATATCTAGGGGCGAATAGTTTCAACATTGTCACCTTACACATTTATCGCGCATTTATCACACATTTATCACGCATTTATCATGCATTTAGCGCGCATTTATCACACATTTATCACACATTTATCACACATTCATCACCCATTCATCACACATTTATCACGCATTTATCACA